>NW_021703777.1:36954074-37084781 GCF_005190385.1 Monodon monoceros | reverse complement strand
AAGGAAAAGGGGAAAAAAATCATAAATCTTGCTCTCAAAGTCCACCTTCTTAATTTGGGATGATTGGTTGTCTATTCATGTATTCCACAGATGCGGGGTACATCAAATTGATTGTGGAGCTTTAATCCGCTGCTTCTGAGGCTGCTGGGAGAGATTTCCCTTTCTCTTCTTTATTCTCACAGCTCCCAGGGGCTCAGCTTTGGATTGGGCCCCGCCTCTGCGTGTAGGTCGCCGGAGGGCATCTGTTTTTCCCTCAGACAGGACAGGGTTAAAGGAGGCGCTGATTCGGGGGCTCTGGCTCAGCCTGAGGCGCGCCGTGCATTGTCCCGGGGGAGTTGTCCCTGGTTCCCGGAACTCTGGCAGTGGTGGGCCACACAGGCTCTCCAGAAGGGGGGTGTGGAGTGACTTGTGCTCGTACACAGGCTTGTTGGTGGCGGCAGCAGCAACCTTAGCGTCTCATGCCTGTCTCTGGTGTCCGCGCTTTTAGCCTCGGCTTGCGCCTGTCTCTGGAGCTCCTTTAAGCAGAGCTCTTAATCCCCTCTCCTCGCACACCAGGAAAAAAAGAGGGAAGAAAAAGTCTCTTGCCTCTTCGGCACGTCCAGACTTTTCCCCTGACTCCCTCCCGGCCAGCCGTGGTGCACTAACCCCTGCAGGCTGTGTTCATGCTGCCAACCCCAGTCCTCTCCCTGCCTCCGACTGAAGCCCGAGCCCCAGCTCCCGGCCCCACCTGCCCTAGTGGGGTAGCAGACAAGCCTCTCGGGCTGGTGAGTGCCGGTCGGCACCGATCCTCTGTCCGGGAATCTCTCCGTTTTGCCCCCCCGCACCCCTGTTACTGTGCTCTCCTCCGCGGCTCCGAAGCTTTCCCCCTCCGCCAGCCGCAGTCTCCGCCCGCGAAGGGGCCTCCTAGTGTGTGGAAACCTTTCCACCTTCACCCCACTGAGAGATTTTTGAAGAATCTGTACAAGACAAATTTTATTTTATTTTATTTATTTATTTATTGGTTTAAAACAGCACGAATTTATTTTCTTACAGTTCTGGAGGTCAGGAGTCCAAAATGAGTATTAAAGAGCTAACATCAAGGTATCAGCAAGGCTGTCCTCTTACAGCTTCTAGAGGCTCCCAATGATCTCTTTTATTTTTTTTAACATCTTTATTGGAATATAATTGCTTTACAAGTTTCTGCTGTACAACAAAGTGAAACAGCTATATGTATACATACATCCACATATCCCCTCCCTCTTGCACCTCCCTCCCATCCTCCCTATCCCACCCCTCTAGGTGGACACAAAGCACCGAGCTGACCTCCATGTGCTATGCTGCTGCTTCCCACTAGCTATCTGTTTCACATTCGGTAGTGTATATATGTCAATGCTACTCTCTGCCTACGTCCCAGCTTCCTCTTCCCCCACTGTGTCCTCAAATCCGTTCTCTATGTCTACGTTTTTATTCCTGTCCTGCCACTGGGTTCATGAGTACTCTTTTTTTAGATTCCATATATATGCGTTAGCATACGCTATTTCTTTTTCTCTTTCTGACTTACTTCACTCTGTATGACAGACTGAAGGTCCATCCACCTCATTATAAAAAACTCAGTCTCATTCCTTTTTATGGCTGAGTAATATTCTGTTGTATATATGTGTCACATCTTCTTTATCCATTCATCTGTCAGTGGACATTTAGGTTTCTTCCATGTCCTGGCTATTATAAATAGTACTGTAATGAACATTATGGTACATGTATCTTTTTTTTTTTTTTTTGCGGTACGTGGACCTCTCACTGTTGTGCCCTCTCCCGTTGCGGAGCACAGGCTCCGGATGTGCAGGCTCAGTGGCCATGGCTCACGGGCCTAGCCGCTTCATGGCATGTGGGATCTTCCCAGACTGGGGCACGAACCCATGTCCCCTGCATCGGCAGGTGGACTCTCAACCACTGTGCCACCAGGGAAGCCCCATGTACATTTTTGAATTGTGATTTTCTCAGGGTATATGCCCAGTAGTGGGATTGCTGGGTCATATGGTAGTTCTATTTTTAGTTTTGTAAGGAACCTCCATACTGTTATCTATAATGGCTGTATCAATTTACATTCCCACCAACAGTGCAGGAGGGTTCCCTTTTCTCCACATCCTCTCCAGCATTTATTGTTTGTAGATATTTTGGTGATGCCCATTCTGACCAGCGTGAGGTGATACCTCATTGTGGTTTTTATTTGCATTTCTATAATGATTAGTGATGTTGAGCATATTTTCATGTGTTTCTTGGCAATCTGTATGTCTTCTTTGGAGAAATGTCTATTTAGGTCTGCCCAGTTTTGAATTGGGTTGTTTGTTTTTTTGATATTGAGCTGCATGTGCTGCTTGTATATTTTGGAGATTAATCCTTTGTCAGTTGCTTCATTTGCAAATATTTTCTCCCATTCTGAGGGCTATCTTTTCATCTTGTTTATAGTTTCCTTTGCTGTGCAAAAGCTTTTAAGTTTCATTAGGTCCTATTTGTTTATTTTTGTTTTTATTTCCATTTCTCTAGGAGGTGGGTCAAAAAGGATCTTGCTGTGATTTACATCATAGAGTGTTCTGCCTATATTTTCCTCTAAGAGTTTTATAGTGTCTGGCCTTACATTTAGGTCTTTAATCCATTTTGAATTTATTTCTGTGTATGGTGTTAGGAAGTGTTTTAATTTCATTCTTTTACATGTCGCTGTCCAGTTTTCCTGGCACCACTTATTAAAGAGGCTGTCTTTTCTTCACTGTATATTCTTGCCTCCTTTGTCACAGATAAGTGACCATATATGTGTGGGTTTATCTCTGAGATTTCTATCCTGTTCCATTGATCTATATTTCTCTTTTTGTGCCAGTACCATACTGTCTTGATTACTGTAGCTTTGTAGTATAGTTTGAAGTCAGGGAGCCTGATTCCTCCAGCTATGTTTTTCTTTCTCAAGATTTCTTTGGCTATTTGGGGTCTTTTGTGTTTCCATACAAATTTTAAGATTTTTGTTCTAGTTCTGTGAAAAATGCCAGTGGTAGTTTGATAGGGATTGCATTGAATCTGTAGATTGCTTTGGGTAGTATAGTCATTTTCACAATGTTGATTCTTCCAATACAATAACATGGTATATCTTTCCATCTGTTTGTATCATCTTTAATTTCTTTCATCAGTGTCTTATAGTTTTCTGCATACAGGTCTTTTGTCTCGTTAGGTAGGTTTATTTCTAGGTATTTTATTCTTTTTGTTGCAGTGGTAAATGAGAGTGTTTCCTTAATTTGTCTTTCTGATTTTCCATTGTTAGTGTATAAGAATGCAAGAGATTTCTGTGCATTAAATTTGTACCCTGCTACTTTACCAAATTCATTGATTAGCTCTAGTAGTTTTCTGGTGGCATCTTTAGGATTTTCTATATGTAGTATCATGTCATATGCAAACAGACAGTTTTACCTCTTCTTTTCCAATTTGGATTCCTTTTATTTCTTTTTCTTCCCTGGTTGCTGTGGCTAAAACTTCCAAAGCTATGTTGAATAATAGCAGTGAGAATGGTCACCCTTGTCTTGTTCCTCATCTTAGAGGAAATACTTTCAGTTTTTCGCCATTGAGAATGAAGACAGATTTTAAATGGCTTTGAAATTATCAGCCTAGTTCCATGGAGATTTCAAAATATATTATGAATCTGTGTTATAGGTGAGTGTGTTAATGTTTGATTGTTTATATAATATATTAAACCATAGATGTTAATTTTACCTCATAGATGTTAATTCTATTCTAAAACACAGATTTTCAAAGATTTCCATTTAATTGATGCAAAGCCATTAAGTTGTAGAAAAATGATGTGCCACTAATTCATGCCTTTGTTCAGTTTTCACTTCTTTTTGATAATATGAATTTGGAAAAAGTCTGTACCATTATTTCTTATACTAGTTCAGCTTAGAGCTACAGTCTTTATTTCGCTTTACTTCAAAAGTCATTTTTCAAAGATGCATCATTTTAGGATTAAATAATTATAAATTCATAGACCTTCATTGTATAAGCTATCTGCAAATGCCACTATTTGACTAGTTTATAATTTTAAATATCATGAATTTTTTGGCAATCTCTGATTTATTTATCCTCTTTGTATGCTAGTTAGTCACTGCAAAAATATATGAGAAACAAGTAGACAGTGATCTGGCCATACTGCTCTGCAGTTTAGTTTCTAGATGGTGAAATGAGGTTGTTTTCTATAGTTGTAATTGGATTTCAATTCAACTAACATTTGTTTAAAATATACCATTATTAGTAAAGCTTTTTATGCAGATCTATATAGCATGAAAAGATGAAAAATAATTGATCCTGCCATATAAATATTTGTAACTCAATGGAAGAGATAGACATACATTAAAATCTGATTAAGTTAAGCAACTGGGTTGAGAGTATAAGGGTGGGAGAAATAAATTCTAACTGAAACTGAGGTATTGGGAAGAAATTTCATGATAGTGGGATTAGAGCTAAACATTTACATTTGAAGGACATTCCTCTTAAAAATGAAGTAGGGGTGGGGTGGGAGGAGACAGGCAGTCTAGTTAGGTCCAAGGTCACAAGTTTGGGTAAACAGGGTAAGAAATAACTGTGAAATTGGATTTAATTATTATAATAAGCATTTTATAAAGTGTACTTTGCATAATCTCTACTGAATTATTGAGACATTCATGAAGTCAAATACAACCAAATCATAGCAAAATACCAAACTGGGCAAAATTACCCAACATTCTTTTGCTTTTCCTTTTGGTGTCCCTTAGCTGAGTTTGGCACCTAATACCCACATTCGGCTGTGGTGACACACCACATGGTATAGTAATAACTGTTCAAGTTTGAAGGTCAAATGACCAGAAGTCCAATCCTAGCTAACCTCTCACAAGAGCGTGACATTGAACAGGTCATTTAAGTACTTGTCACTTCATTATTTCACATATAAAATTAATAGGAAAAATACCTCAAAGAATAAATCCAATATTAGTTATAAAAATGTGTTTTACTTGTAATGACTCTACAAAAGCTGATAATGAAGGCGTTACCTGCCGTAGTGGCAGTGGTTGGTACGATGATGATGCACTGAATACTCAGATGTCAAATGTCAGAGATCTTTGATCAAATGTCATCTTCTCAGTGAACCTGATCACACCAACCTTTTAAAAAATTGCAGTCCTCTTCCTGCAACTACGTTTTGTCCATTTCTGCTTTATCTTTGTCCATGGAACTTATTGCCCTCTATTATACTATACATTTTACTTATTTATTTCATATGTTTTCCCCAACTGGAATGTAAGCTCTATGAGGGAAGGGATGTAACTGTACTTTGTTCACTGTTGTGTCATTAATGCATAGAAAAGTGACTGATGTTTGAATATTTTTTGATAGTATGAATGCCTAAATTCTCTTAGGGACATCAGCTAGATATGCTTTATGCTGATTTGTTAGTACATATCCTAGGCAATATGTATATGCATTTACAGATTATCTCCAGAAACAGAACTTTAAGCTAGCTATTCTAAAGGTAGAAACTCCTGATCCCATGCCATGTAGAAGGATAGGTAAACTTCTGTCAGTTGTGTCTTACAGAGGTCCCTGAAAAGTCCTGAACAAGGTACATTTCCCTCTGTCACTCTGACCTCTTATTGTATAGTGCATGTTATTCTCAGATACTCAATTATAGTTTAAAATTAGTTTAATATATTTTGCACTGAGTTTGAGGCACATGGGCACATTAGTCACTTAAAACTAGCTTAGGAACAAATGAAAAGATTCACATGGGTAAAATGAATTGCACTGCATGTCCTTTGAGAACACAGATGACGGGAATATCTAAATATGTGTTTTACATTGGAGTTTTGCAAATAGATACACTAGATTCAAAACCAATGGCAGAATGGACAATTTTAAAGCAATCAAGACCAAAGATGTAACATTGCATTTACTATCATAAGTCCTAAAACCAAATACATTATGGAAGTGAAAACTGTTACTTTTGTCCTCTGAGATTTTTTTTTTTCTTTTTTTTTGCGGTACGCAGGCCTCTCACTGTTGTGGCCTCTCCCGTTGCAGAGCACAGGCTCTGGACGTGCAGGCTCTGCGGCCATGGCTCACGGGCCCAGCTGCTCCACGGTATGTGGGATCTTCCCGGACCGGGGCATGAACCTGTGTCCCCTGCATCGGCAGGCGGACTCCCAACAACTGCACCACCAGGGAAGCCCTGTCTGCTGAGATTTTAATAAGACGGATATAGCTTGTGATTTATGAACTAGAAAAATAATTACATCTCAGCTTGCAAAATTCCTGCTGGTTTGATATATTTTAATTATTTTCAAAAAATTAGTTTTATTTTTCTTGCTGGAAATGTAGTCACCCTTGCCCCCTATAACTTAATTATTGCGTCCTTGGGGGAGCTTCTCAATATCTGTCACTCAATTTCCTTCTTTCAGGCATGTTGGTTTTTAACAGTATACCCAGTTACAATGTCCTAAAATAGAAAATATTAACATTCTTTGTTTTTAAAAAAATTACCAATAGAAATTAACCTTCCTAAAAGGAGTTTACAACTATGTCACATATGTGCATTCAGAACACTGAATTATGAAAATTATTATAGTTTATATTCTATTTCTGAAATTAAAATGCTAAAAATAGCTACAAATGAACTAGGTAATTGGCAGATATCATGGAAGTGACTTCCTGTGTGGGACACTTTAATTCCACAGTATTTATTAAACATCTAAGCCATGACTGGCATTCTACATTTTATGAGAACAATCCAATTCCTTGGTCATAAAATGGCTTCAATTCAGCAGCCAATTCCCCTAATCTTGGCTGACTCATTTAGCATATTAACCAGGTATTGTGTTTTTAAATTCACTATCATATTTAATAGTCATAACAGTCTTGTGGGTAAATATGACCATGTTAGAGTGAAGGAAACAGTTTCAGAGTGAAGGAAACAGTTTCAGAGGTGTTCAATTTTTAGATGAAATTCTCACAGCTATTAATCGCACAACCAGAATTCAAACCCAGGCATTCCAATTCTAAGACTAGGGCTTATTCTACTAAAGCACAACCCCCTTCCTTAATGACTTGGTATTCTTTAATATAATTGTAAAGTAGTCTTTTGTCACTTGGTATCCATTTGCTTTAATTTGTAGTTAAGAAATCATTGACTCATAGTGGTCTGTCATAGACGTGCCTAATCCATAGAACTTGAGACTTATTCTCAGAATTTGATATTCTAATTGTGAAACAAGACCAGTTCAAAAGAACCAGAACAAATTTTCTGATAGTCTATTCATCTTTCTTCCTCCATCATTCACTGGACAAGAAATGAAGTAGATGTGGACTATCTTCCAGCGCTGTGTGATGTCTTGCTGTGTGAAGTTAAGAATTCCCTCAGAGAATCTGAATAAGAATTCTAAGTTTCTAGATAACATGGTTCTCTGGACTGACTTTAGGTAACCTTTACAAAGAAAATATTTTCTTTGTATTTCTTTGATAGTCATTACGCTTCATAATGCCTTAAATGTTAGGCATTGTTTTCCTCTCTTTACGTGTGAGAAAATTGAAGCTTAAAGATATCAAAGCAGTCATTGAAGGTCATGTGGCTAGCAATGGAGAAAAAAGGATAGAAAAATCCAGACTTTTTGGCTCCAAATCTTATAGTCTTTCCACTACACTAATTCCCATGTTTCTTACTTATCAATCAGAGACATTATACTCAACTATATAGTGTAAATAAAAGAAGTATACAGTTTTTCCATAATGCTATCCAGATTTGGGGTAAAATAATCCACACCTTCCCTTGGAAGGTTGTGCCATAAGAGAAGTTGTTACCCATGAAGCAAAAGATAATGGATTTTAGAAATGAACAATTTAGCAGAATAATCAACACAATTTATAGGTTATTTAGTGTCACCGAAGGAACCTAGGACAGACTTAGTCAAAGCCTTAGAAAAATCAGTCCAACAATTTTCATGCAAAATCATCAGAAGACAATAGAATTCCCTCAAAGAAATGATCAATTATTTCATTCTTTTGTTCTTTCAGTATTGAATACGTATTTAGTATGTTGCTAATAGCAGACTCCTTGGGTTTGAGACCCAGTTTCATCACTAGCTGAATGAAAACTTGGTCAATAATTTCTAAGCTTCTAGTTTTCTCATCTGTACCATAGGGATAATAGGAGTGCCCACCTTACTGGGTTGACGTGGCCAATCCTCACATCAATCAATGAGTTAACATACGTCAAGTACTTAGAACAGTGCCTGGTTCCTGTAGTAAACCTTATATAAGCACTTGTTATGATGTTATGATTATATTATTGTAATATAATAATCATTATTGTTAATACTATACACAGTGAATTATGGAACTACAACAATGAATAAGAAGTAATCCCCACAAGCTGTATAATGATAATCAGGTGAAGGAGTCCATCATATGTCAGAAAGGACTACATGAAGGAGAAAAGGTTCCAACTGAGAAGTTGAATACTATGAAAGGGTTGATCCTTAAGGAGGCCTTTTCTACTAATAATACATATTCCTAGGTCAAGCTCCTTTGTCAAGTGCAAAATGAGCATTTACAATTAGCCTGTGAAGTTAAGAATTCCCTCAGAATCTAAATAAGAATTCTAAATTTCTAGATAACATGGTTCTCTAGACTGACTTTAGGTAGTGTGACCATTAACCACTTGAAGGTTAAGCAGAAGCTACCCTTGTAGGAGCACCTATGTGCAGAGAATGTTCCAGGTGGAGGGGAGAGCATATACAAAGGCGCTGAGGTGAAAAAAGTTTAGTGAACTTGGAGCTTAGTGAGCAAGAGGGAAAGTGACAGGAGAGGAAGATAGACAGGCCTGGGAACATACAGCTTCTTGGATGTTTCTGGAAAGAATTTGGGTCTTCTCTAAAAGTAATGGAAAATATATTAAAAGATTTTAAGCAAAATAGTAGCCTGCTGTTGAGTAGAGAAGACTTGGGGGATAGGGAAACCTTAGGGTGTAGGTATAAGAGTATTGTTTTCTTTTTGCTCAATAACCATCCTCTTCTATTTGAACTGCTATTTGACCATGAGGAATGACAATTATAAAACCTAGTTGATCCTATTTGAACTTTGTTCTGGGAGAGAATGGTCACTGAGACTGTATAGGCATTTTCTTTTTTCTATTTTTTGAATTTTATTTTATTTATTTTTTATATAGCAGCTTCATATTAGCTATCCATTTTATACATATTAGTGTATATATGTCAATCCCAATCTCCCAATTCATCCCACAACCACCACCCCGGCCACTTTCCCCACTTGGTGTCCATACATTTGTTCTCTACATCTGTGTCTATTTCTGCCCTGCAATACGGTTCATCTGTACCATTTTTCTAGGTTCCACATATACGATATTTGTTTTTCTATTTCTGACTTAACTTCACTCTATGACAGTCTCTAGATCCATCCACGTCTCTACAAATGACCCAATTTCGAGAAGATGTGGTACAAATATGGAATATTGCTCAGCCATAAAAAGGAACGAAATTAGGCATTTTCAAAATGGACACCGTAGCACAAAAAAAGCAAACCTTAGAGCTGTACGAGAATCTTGCACTGGGTTTTGCTTGCTCTAAGCGACAGATTAAGCTGATGCTCCTAGCAGACTGGCTTACAGCAATAGAAAGGGATAGAAGCAGATGGAGTAACCCCTTCCCTGCCATGAACCCAGAGAGTAAAAGGAGTAAGGAAACCCTCTTTTGTCCACAGATTTAAAAACCTAAATAATATTATATTAATAATATTATAAAACCTAAATAATATTCTAAGACAGTACAAATGCAAATACTGTTCCCTTGTGTCAATTCCATGCAGCATGCCTGCATACAAAGAATGGTAATTCTTCACTCACAGGACATATGGCAGTGCACTATTCAAAATGCTTTATAATCCTAATTTTTGTTTCTGGGGCTGAGATATTATGAAAGGAACTGCTTTTGCAACTTATTAAAGACTTCTAGGAACAAATATTTCACTTTGTTCAGGACTTGCAATTTTGATTCATTAATCATCCACTGAGCAAGGATCAGTCAGGAGATACTCATTGGTGGTGGTTGCAGTGTGAGGGTTCTTCCTCGGAGTTTCTGAATCCTCATCCTCTGAGCTACACTCAGTATCACCCTAGGAGAAGTCCAGGGGTGGAAAATGTGGATGGATTTGTGAAGGTTTTGTAATAGAAATGACAGAACTTGCTGATGGTTTGAATTGGATATGAGATGCAAGGGCCACAGAGGAATCAGGAAAACTTAGGTTTTTCCCCAGTTTTTTGTTTCCTATACTCACCTAAATGGAAACAACATGCAATTTGTGATACAGTTTTCTATAATTATAAAAATAATATTTAGACTTAAAATGTAATTTTAAAAATTACTCATGATTACCAATGTTTCATTTTTAAATATTTGTTCCCAGCCTTTATCCAAACATATATAGTTTTAATAACTGTAAACATAGTACACATGTTGAATTTTTTTCTGTTTTCACTTAATAGGTCATAAGTGATCTTACATTATTTTGCATCTTTATATAATTTAATAATTTTGATGAGTGCATGCATACATATTCCCTCTAGGTCATATTTTTAATTAAATTAACCATTTTCCATTATTAGTTATTTCATAAGATAAATGAAAATTATCATTGACTAAGCCAGATCTGATTTTTAAAAGGATGTTTTTGACTTTTCAAAATTAGACATAATATTAACAGGTGGACTTAGAGATATGAAAATCATTCAGAAAACTCTGATAGTGAACAATTTAATGTCTTTCTCAAAAAACTCACTTCTTAGCACAGCTTATAGTCTGAGAATTTTAAAGTGCTGGTGAAACTGGTCTATTGTTTTGCTTGCTCACATCAACGTCAACAAGTGTTTTTCAGTGGTAGAGCAAAACATGGCTTTATGCTTCATGATATATTACAATAAAAAATTAATGACCAATGTTCATATTAGACATTTAAAAAGTGTTCTACATTTATTTGTTATTTCATATTGAGATAATGAGTGATTCCATGATTTCAACTTGTTTACTTTTTGATACCTTTACTGAAATATCACTTAATCAAGAGGGACAGAGAGAATACTCCAAATAAGGAAAGAGAGTTACTAATCAGTAATACTTGTACTATCTTATTGTCTCACAATATTACTTTACTGACTCAGCCTGTGATATGGGATATAATTCAGAAGGTAAAATTCTATTTATTGAAGAAATCCATGAGAAGTTGATCCATCATTAAGATACAAGTTAAGGTTTTCAAGGACATTAATATTAGCATTCCCACTAATATTAGCATATGTGTTTCTTGTGCCTAGAATTTTTATTAAGGCAAACATTTTTTTAAATCATAGAAAAATTCTCATACCTGCAGTATTTAATGATGGCGAAAATAAAGAAGGAGAAATTTCAAGCTTTGTAGTAAGAACTTCCTGAGTCATTCTAGCACCAATTCTTGTAGATATGAGGGATAATTCTTTCCCCCAATCAATAATGTAATACAAGGGAAAGAGAAGATCCACCACTGTTTGAGGGATGCAGAAACTGTAGATTTTAGGAAGGCCAAGTGGAGGTGGTATGCTTGGTGCACTTCCATTACATGAGGCAATTGTTGCTCAGTTGGTGTCCTGATTGGTTGGTACTTTGAAAAAGTACCAAAGGAGGAACTTTGAAAAAACTCATATATTTATGTGATAATTGTAATTAAGGATTTTTTTGTTTATTTTTTATTTTACAGTTGGGCATAAGTTTGCTTTCCTTGTTACTTTTTGTTTTTGTATTGATTTTCCTTGAATTTTAATTTTGCCTCAAGATGCTAAGGGCTCTTGAGATGTATTATAAACTTACGATAGTAACATATATTTTTCCCCTAAAATGATACTCATAATGATGAACCCGTGACTTCAAGACAAGGCTGTTATGTCCAAAAGTCAAGGGAGAGTCTGGTAAAATTTACAACCCCAAATAATAATATGCAATGAAACATTAAATATGTGACCTTTGATTACACAGAACTGGATTAAACAGGAATACATTACTGTTGTAGACAGAGAAGTCATTTTATATTTGGTTGGCCAAAAAGTTCATTCAAGTTTTTCCATAACTTCTTACGCAAAACCCGAACGAACATTTTGGCCAACCCAATATTTTTTGCATATGAATAATGACAGAGTCCTTGAAGGATTTTCTATATTAATTATGTAATTTGATGAAAGGGCTTTGAGAAGTCTCTCTATGTATTATGTGGTAGAAAAGCTTAGAAAAGTCTAAACAAGATGAAAGTTACTTGAGTAGATATAGGCACTTTAGATTTGTGCTGTCCAATACAGTAACCACTGGCTACATGTGGTTATTTAAACATAAGTTAATTTAACTTAAGAATTCAGTTTCCCAGTTGTACTATCTGCATTTCGAATGCTCAGTAGCCACATATGCCTAGTGACTACCATATTGGACAACACAGATTATAGAATATTTCCATCATGACAGAATATTCTATTGGACACTGATGCTCTAGGTGCAACTTATACATGTTCCCTCATCCTTAATTTTATTATTAATAATAATTATAATTGAAGTAGAAATAACATTTTGGTACTAGAGTATATATCAGAAAACGTGCGTTTTAATATATATATTTTATGGATGGTTAAAACAATCCTACAATGTGACTCTTATTACTCTACTTTACACATGAGGAAACCATGACCATGATGGAAAAGTTAGTGGTTGATAGGGATAGGATTCAAATCCAGGCCTCTCTCATGCTGTATACCATGATCTTTCTTATGCATACATTTTTATTATAAATGGATTCGTGAATAAAAATAAGTGCATTTATCCACATTTTGCAAACAGAAAATCTAAGGTATTTATGTAACTGATGGAAATCTACATTCTACAGAACAATAGAAGGATTGAGAGGTACTTGGCCAACAGATCCTATCCTAGTTACTGACGCTTAAAAATTTTATATTAAGGACTTCCCTGGTAGTGCAGTGGTTAAGAATCCATCTGCCAATGCAGGGGACACAGATTCCATCCCTGGTCCTGATCCCACATGCCGGGGAGCAACTAGGCCCATGCGCGCAACTACTGAGCCTGAGCTCTAGAGCCCGCGCGTCACAACTACTGAAGCCCACGTGCCTAGAGCTCGTGCTCCGCCAACAAGAGAAGCCACCACAATGAGAAGCCCGCGCACCGCAATTAAGACTAGCCCCTGCTCGCTGCAACTAGAGAAAGCCCACACGCAGCAACAAAGACCCAACACAGCCAAAAGTAAATTAATTAATTTAAAAAATTATATTAATATATAGTCAGATTCATGAGAATTGATATTATATAACATTATGTAAACATGTACATGTATACATGTGTACTTCTTATGTTACCTTAGAATTAATAACTGAAGACCAGAAGACATAGTTCTGAATATAAGAAAAATCTGCATACATTATAATTCATATAGGGTCAGTAATAAATTGAATATATAGAAAATTAGCTATAGTTTTATAAGATACTCTGTTTTAAAGTTTTTTCTCCCATTTCCTGGCACAAAAGAGTTTGTCACTCAATTAAGAATGCTTATTCTTAAAATATTTCTGTTATTTTAGATACTTTTCATTAATAGCATGTAACATTTTTTGGCAGATGTTTTTAGGACTAAATGGAGATAGGAACATTCTTTGCTAGAGCACAGTATATTCAGTCTAGGTTACTTACAATTACATTGTAAGAGCTATCTATGTTCCGGGGTGTAGGGTGATAAATAGCCTCACAATTAGGTATTGTTTTCCATAAATACTCTTGTATCTGATGGACATTTCACCAGGTTTATTATACAATTGTATGATTTTAGTATTGTTATTGAGTAATGTCCTTTAGGGACATGCTACTGCAAAATAAGTTTCATATAAAATGAGCTGAATAGGAAATTTTAATTCATATTCATTTTAATAACTTATTCAGTTTAACTGCCAGAGGAAATTTTATACATAACTCTTTTTTTTTTTTTTTTTTTTGGTACGCAGGCCTCTCACTGTTGTGGCCTCTTCCATTGCGGAGCACAGGCTCCGGACGCGCAGGCTCAGTGGCCATGGCTCACGGGCCTAGCTGCTCCACATCATGTGGGATCTTCCCTGACCGGGGCACGAACCCGTGTCCCCTGCTTCAGCAGGCGGACTCTCAACCACTGCGCCACCAGGGAAGCCCTATGCATAACTCTTGATCACAGACATTGAAGCTTTAAAATGAAGTTTTGTTAGACCGTGCCTTGAAAGAATAAGTGTACTGTACACCTGAAGAAAATATTTGAAATTTTTATCAGAATAAAATAAAACAATTTCACTCAGTAGCTGATAAGTCTCCTCTTATTTAGTTGCTTCCCAATAGAGAAAATATGCTGTTTCCTTAACTGCTGGATAAATTCAAATTGCAAATTGCAGTTTTAGAATTTGCCTACAGCTATTGCATCCTGCATGGACACTTATAATCCTATATTCTTGGGTCAAAGCATGTTTTGTGAATTATTTACTTTTAGTAAGAAAAGGTGGTAACCGTAAACCCAAGACTACTTAATATTCTTTAGAGGCAATTCTGAAATGTATTCTAAAACACTGTCTGTTATAAAATGAGAACAAAAAACACTCTGTGCAACCACTGAATTTGAAATTATAATTAAAAATTTAATGACACTTTAAGAAAGTGAGAATTGTTACTTTTGCCTAAAATATTTTAAGCATAAAAATACTTCACCATATAAAACAACAGAAAGATAACAATATTTTAGAATCAATTAGTTTATCTCATATGAATGATTTATTAATCTTAATTTTAAGTAATCAGCTGTTTTAAAACGCAAGCATGATAATCATGACCTGTGGCCATATTTAACCACAGCTGTCACGTGAGTTTCACACAATAGTGGCCTAGCTAATAGTCCTAGTATTGAATAAACCTTGCTCCTTTCATAGTTCATTGAGACTTATTCTTGGCCAAAGTATAGGTTGGTAAAAAAGTTTACAGCAAATTATGTAGAGTAGTGCAAAATAAGGTCAGTATTGAAAAGGATATAAGTAATACAAATCTAACACTTTAATGGTGTTTTAGAACAATTTTCTACTGAATAAAAGGAGAGAATTTTTGTCTTGTTTTTATTTTATCCTCGTTGTTTTTTGACATGAGTTTGGCTGTATTTTGTTTGCTCCTTAGCCTTTTCAATTTTTTCTGAGCCATGGCTAAATTTCTCCATCTTTCCAAGCCTCAACTTATGTAACGGTATGATTGTAAAAATAATTTCTTTGAACCTACTCATGATTGTGTTTTAATAAATTGCTGTCAGGCACACTGAAACCTTTGGAGGAAAGATAATGCAGTTTTTTTGTTTAAGTAATTAATTTATTTTTTGCCTGCATTGGGTCTTTGTTTCTGCACGTGGGCTTTCTCTAGTTGTGGCGAGCGGGGGCTACTCCTAGTTGCAGTGTGCGGGCTTCTCATTGTGGTGGCTTCTCTTTGTTGTGGAGCACTGGCTCTAGGCACGCGGGCTTCAGTAGTTGTGGCTCACGGACTCAGTAGTTGTGGCTCGCGGGCTCTAGAGTGCAGACTCAGTAGTTGTGGTGCACGAGCTTAGTTGCTCTGTGGCATGTGGGATCCTCCTGAACCAGGGATCAAACCCGTGTCCCCTGTGTTGGCAGGTGGATTCTTAACCACTGCACCACCAGGGAAGTCCCAGTAATGCATTCTAAATGGCTTACTTTTGTTCTTCCTTTAGAGTTCCATAAATGTAAGAAGGAACTCTGCTAGAAAAGGAGAAATACCTTCTTCTCTTTTAACCTTTCCTTCTCAGAACTTGTGTGCTGAAATTAACAGTGAATCTTTAACCTCTAGCTAGCAATGAAACTCTCCATAAGTATCTCAAGAAATCTGGGATGGAAAACGGTCAAAACAGAGTAATCTTTTGAACACTTCATGTCTGCCTGCTCTCCCTCGGGGACAGGGTATTAGAGAAATTAATGACTCCAGGCACTTTCACAAGGAAATAATATTCTCATTTGGTTGGCAAAGTACAAATACTTCAGAGGTAGATAATAACTACAAAATACAAATTTTACAAAATGTCACAGCTCTAATTATTCTTCATTTACAATTGCATTCTCACTGGCCAATTTGTCAAGACTTTCTTTTTGCCACTGACAGAAGAAGGAGCAAATTCTTTTCCTTTCCATTGCTCTTGCATAAAGTGTCTATAGAGTATATTTTAAATAATTATAAAAAACTTTAAACTATCAATATTGGGACTCTGGGATCTACAAATCCCTTTTTCATCAGTAAGCAAAGCAAAATTATTAAATTTGAAGGAATATGTAGCTGATCTTTCTTTGAAATTTATTATCTGAGACCCTGAGACAAAGTTCAGCACTCATAGGGTTCTTGCCATAAAAACCAATTAAAAGAGCTTCTCAGAAAGTTTTTCTTAACCTTTTGGTAGAAAATTATTCTAGTGAAAGCTGCTATTGTCAATCTGTTGGTTTTTGGACAAAATAGATACATTTTTATAAATATTATTTGAATCCCAAGTTATTATAGTGAAATGCCACTCCAATATAGAATTAAGCACACAATAAGCACTCAAAAAATACTTGTTTTGCATTGGTTTTCTGAATGTAAAAGTATCCCATTACGTGAGACTAAATTTGGTTCTGAATTTGGTTCAGCATCATAACATGTAGACTAATTTTCCCAGGACCATCTTCATAGTAATATTAGCATGTTCTCACATAGTTTAGTCATAAATATGGGCCATGGGGTATCTTTGAAAACATTTTTCTTCTCTGTGGTTGGCCAAGTCTTAGAGCTCCTTTTAACTGGCTCTGTGAATATGGTGTTGGCAAACACACGTGGGAAAGACAGGCTTGCCCGGCCAGTGAGGTAAGCAGAGAAAGTCAAGCCCTCCAGCCTCTTATATTCAACACAAAAGAAAATTAAGAATAAAAGTAATCAAAATTAAATAAATTCCCTCATAAACAAACCACATGAAAAATTAAACTGTTCCCAAGTGCTTTAAACATTCAAGCAATTGAGGATATTTTGATTTAGAAAAAGAATTAACAGGGGAAGAATGGTCCCAAGGTAGACAATAGCATTGCTATCAGCTGAGGTCATCCAAGACAAAGCAAGGGAAAAAACTTCCTAGTAGAAAATGAAGTTGAATTTTCTTTTTTTTCTTTCTTTTTTAATTGAAGTATAGTTAATTTACAATGTTGTGTTCATTTCAAGTGTACAGGAAAGTGATTCAGTTGTGTATATATATATATATATATATATATTCTTTTTCAGAGATATTCTTTTTCAGATTCTTTTCCATTATTAGTTATTACAAGATATTGAGTACAGTTCCCTCAAGTTGAATTTTATTCCATTGTAAGATGAATTATTTGGTAAAATCAAGCATTATATTTTACACATAGTTGAGATTTAAAAATTGATGTAGGTTGAATGAAGTAATGAAGAAATTTGTGGCTCTAGGTTGCATTAAAAATATTGATTCAATTTTGAGTAAGTGATTTTTGCTAAAAATTTGTGAAGTTTTAACTAATAAGCATAAGAAAATCTGAAAATATTTCCTTGAAGTTCTGTAAGTGTGAGGGCAAAAATTTGTATCACCTTGCTTGTCAAATTCAAGGGCACTATAAGAAAAGTTATTCTGAGACCTGAAAATAGTTTCAAAATTTTGAAACTATCACAAACAAAATATTCACATTTTCATTCTCTAAATTGAATAACCAAGTGTAAATAAATGGTTCTGAAAATCCCCAAAAATCCCTATGAGAGTCTCTAATAATAATCCTAGAGAGGCCATTCATTCAATTCACTTTGATTCAGAGCCTGTCAATAATGTGCTGGGAGCTATTCTTGGCCCTCAGGATAAATTAGTGAAAAAAGTAGAAAATCCTATCATCATGAAGCATACAACCTAGTGGAAAAACCAGATAATGAACAAAATAAGTGAATGATACAGTAAGATGATAAGTACTTTGGAGGAAAATAAACCAAGAAAAGGGGTAGAGAGTAGGGGCAGAGAGAAGTGTCTTTTCAAATCTAGTTGTCAGGGATGGCCTCACTGAGGGGAGTGACATTTGAGCAAAGACTTGAGGGGATAAGCCTGCCAGGCCGAGGAAACAGTGGATACCTGAGGCAGCATCCTGCCTGAAACATGCCAGAAAGAGCAAGAAGGCCAGTGTGATTGGAGTAGAATGAGACAACATCAGAAAAGCCATTTTAAGAACTTAGGCTTTACTTTTTGTGAGAGAGAAAAACCATTGGAAGATTTTGTGCAGAGAAGTTTATAACAATTTAATAGTATCTGTCTGACTGGTGTGTTGGGAATAAAAGTGGACAACAGTGGAAGCAAACAAACAGATTAGGAGGCCTTTGGAGTCATCCATGATTTGGATGATGGCAGCTTGGATCAAGGCAGGAGCAGTGGAGGTGTGAGGAATGCTTGTATTTTCAGTATGTTCTGAAGCAGAGCCAATAGGACTTGCTAGGAGATTTATATGGGATGTGAGAGAGAACCAAGTCAGTCATGACTCTAAGGCAGTGGTTCTTAACTGTGGATAATTTTGCCCCCCAGGGAACATTTGGCAAAATGTCTGGTGAAATATTGGGTATCACAACTGGGGAGTATGCTATACGTGTCTAGTGAACAGGGGTCAGAGATGCTGCTAAACATCCTATGATGTACAGAACAGCTCTCTCCAAAAAAGAATGATCCAGTCCCAAATGTCAATGATGCTGAAGTTGAGAAACTCTGGACTAAGGTTTTCGGCCTGAGCAACTGGACGGATGGAGTTTCCAGTAACACAAGGAGGACGCTGCTAGTGGAGTGGTCTGGGGAAGTGAAACCAGGAATTCTGTCTTTTTGAGGTGCCTATTAGATTTCCAAGAGACCAATTTCAAATATTACAATGTCATAAAGTAAAAATGAAAAAGTTTATCTGATTTTAAATTATTTTTAAATGGTTTCTTTGGAGATTAAATTCCTGTAGAATTTAGGAATTTAGAAAAGGGATCTTTCCCATTTACATTCTTTCCCTATTTTGGATCCCTAGTACCACACACTTCTCTGAGCAGCATTTCTGATAGCTTAGAAGATATTCTTATATTTTTAGGCTATCCCTAAGAATAATTGGTTTCTTTTCACCTATTAGTCCTTCAAAATAGCTTCCTTTTTCCCCTAAGTTCAGAATGCTCACAGCTGAACAAGCAGCTACACGGGCAGTCTGACTTGTTGTGGGGAAGTTTGCCTTATTACTTCTCAGCCAGCCTTGGTGGATTACGTGGAAAAAATGGAATCTGCTTAGCCTAAGATTTTAAAGTCTTTTAACTTTGCAGTTGAGTGCCTAAAATTGAATTTTGTAATTAACTTAGTTGTGTTTCTATTCCTCTCATCCTTTCCCTACATGCATTCCTTTCTCTAGAGGAGGAAGCCAATCAGTGAATACCGTAGACCTGCCCACCAGCCACGAAGCAGAGAAAATGTAGATGCTAGTGATTGAATTAATTCTCACACTTTAGTTAATGCTGCTCAATATTTCTCACTTTTTTTGTTTCCAAAATGTCATTTTTTCTCTTCAAATACTGTTAAAGTATCTTTAAAATGCATCTTGCATGTAAATATAACAAAGCAGCCAGAATAATTAGTTCACAGCTACTGGTTTTTATAACTCAGATGTCCAGGGCTGCAAGGAGTGAAATGGTGAAACTCAGCAAGGGGAGGGGACTTCACTGAATTAATTTAAAAGAAAATCTGTACATGGGGATTCTTTAGAAAGCTGTTGTTAGGCATAATTTTCTCTGTTATTTTTAGAGTTTCAATTTCTAGTCCATTTGGTATTTTGAGAGTTTTGATTCATCTTCACTTATAACACCTTTATTAAGACTTCAGAAATAGAAACAGTCATAGACAAATGCTGTGATGCATGTGGGTTCTATTTTCTTATTTCTTACTAAGATATCTAAATACAGACATTTGATCAGAAACATTACAAGGATGATTGATGCATGTTACAAACCTAGAATATTCATTAGGAACATGCACAGACTTTGCTGTAAATATGTTTTATAACAAAATTGATGTGTGGGTGCATCTTCCTGAAATTGAACGTAATGAATAGATAATGTCAAAAATATGAAATACAGATTGTGACTGGTCAATAATCAGCAAGGCGGGTAAGTAGTACAATTAACTAAAATTGAGTAATTGGGGAATGAATCTTTCTAAAGAACAAGGGAAGGAGCAGGGCAACCCAATTTCCAGACTCTTCTGGTTTAACTTTTTCTCTGGTGGTAAAAAGGAAATAGCCCAGGGCTTCCCTGGTGGCGCAGTGGTTGAGAGTCCGCCTGCCGATGCAGGGGACACGGGTTCGTGCTCTGGTCCGGGAAGATCCCACATGCCACGGAGCGGCTAGGCCCGTGAGCCATGGCCGCTGAGCCTGCGCTTCTGGAGCCTGTGCTCCTCAACGGGAGAGGCCACAACAGTGAGAGGTCCACGTACCGCAAAAAAAAAAAAAAAAAAAAAAATGGAAATAGCCCATAGGCTCTAATCTACTACACCTTGCTAATCAAATCATCACGTGGTCTTCTTTTACTTTGTTTCTCTAGACTTGTAGACTTTCAGAAACTACAAGTTACATGAAAGTTTAATTTATCAAATGTACAGGTTCTGTCTAGCTTTGCATTTATTTTATGTTCTTCTCCTAACATCCATAAATTATATTACCAAATTCTGTATCAGTAAGTTAATATTTGTGTTTTTCTGTATCCAGTGTCCTAAAGAATCAAAGGTTACCACAATAGATGAATAAAAATTGACTAGATTTTTAGAATTCTAGAAAAGAATTTCTTAAACCACTTATTGGCTTGTTGTCTGATTTCTTGAGGTTTACAACAATTGTGTAACTACTGTTTTTTTCTCATCTGTGTCTAGAAACAAAGAATAGGAAAACACTTAAATTGCAGTTAGAGTTTGGAAACACCAGAAAAGTGTTTGTAGTAAGGATAAACAAATATAAAGCTTTCCTTAAGTGATTAAGTAAAATACCTTAAAGATCTTTTAAATGTGGAAAATTTATGCATCTGGAGGCTTATTTAGTTGCTAATTGGCATGATCTCTCAAAGTGTCCTTTTTGTAGTACTCCTTGATAGCCCCATAGTAAAAAGAAACAGAATTCAGAGTATAGTGTCTCATTAAAGCACACTTGGCCCATTTTCTCCTTAGTGTTTCAGTTGGCTTACCTAATCCTCTGTTCATAGACTTGCAATTTGTAACTTTGTTTCACCAGACTTGCAATTTGTAACTTTCTCTGTTGTCAGATCAAAGACAATTAAAACAAAACAGAAAACAGCTACAGTTTTACTCCATTCATTCATCTATGCCACAGCTGGTAACTAAGCACTTACTATGTGCAGGCACTGAGCTAGCCACGGGGGTTACTAGGAGAGTAAGACCCACAAGAGCTGATGGAGAAAATGAAAGAGAGCAGGGAAGCTGATAGACCATTATAGTGCATTTGCAAAATGCTATATAAATACAGACAAATACAGATTACGATAGAAGCACATGGAAGGGACTAAAGGCATCTTCCTAGAAGAATAACCTCTAATCTGAGATCAAAAGATGAGCGAGAGTTAGCTAGAAAGAGAGAAGATGTGATTGTCCTTGCAAAGAGCCTGAGATTTTGCGTATCTTGCTTTGTCTGAGTTTAAGAGAGGGAAGCCTCAGGAAATGGTACTATGGGTATAGGGAAAATGGTCCTTCATGATGGGCCTTGTGATCTAATCCACATTAAAGAACTGGAAACTGATCTGGAGAACAATGTGGGGTTTTAGGCTGTAAACTAAACTGTTGGATATACACTTCAGAAGAATTACTTTGGCTCTGGTTTTGGAGAAGAGATGGGATGGTAGCAGGTAAGTAGGCCCATCTTAATCTCTCCAGGACAGTCACACTTTATGTTTTGCTAGACATCATATGAGAAGAGGAAGTTAGAGAAGTGCAGAGACAGTGTTTGATAGCAGGAAGTGCCATTAGAAAAAGAAGAAGAAATGACCACCAATAAAAATATTTATATATATGTAACATGTTTTATATATATGTGTGTGTGTGTGTGTGTTTAATTTACTTGCTATAGCTTGTTAGAATTGCAACTTGTCCATGGTGTGTGGAATTATGAAATCTTAATAAGTGCTATCTTAGACAATTCAGATAGATTATGTGCCTTTTTTTTGTCCACGCTGTGGGGCATGTATGCAGGATCTTCATTCCCCGATCAGGGATCGAACCCACGCCCCCTGCAGTGGAAGCATGGAGTCTTAAACACTGGACCTCCAGGGAAGTCCCAATCTTAGCCAATTCAAATAAAAACACTCCCAAGTCACTGACACTGCAAAGATATATGTATATGTATATATATATATATATATATATACACACACACACACATACATATATACATATATATACGTATATCTGGATTAAAAAGTAAAAAGGTAGACTGCATTGGCTCTGTACTTTCAAACATACAGAACATAGGTTCTATGTGATATATCAGACATTTCAATCTAATCATATATTTTAGTGGACTGAACTTTCCACAGAAGATAGTGACAGAAAAAAATTTTAATGCATCTACTCCTGCACACAAAATTATAACAAAAAACACAATCAAATAAGTAGATCTTTTCAGTAATTCATGAAAAATAAACCCAGGATGTTGGCAAGCTAGGTTCTTCACTTGTATAGGAAAATATGTCAGCACCCTTTATTGGGGCTGCAGTACGGATCCCCAGAGCACTGCCTCTTAGAAGGGAGCCAGGAAAATTAGAAGGAAAGAAGGAATGTGAAGCTGCGGAAAATAATTTTTGTCTGGGCTCTGATGAGGTGACTACAAATCTGATTCTATCCCAAGAATAATTTCTCCTACTTGAATGTTATGTAACTCAGCCACTTTTTATCCAATAAACTGTTAAGCTTGTTTGGATGCATAAAGAAGCCAAACATGGACAAGGGTGCCTCATTGTTCCAGAAGAGGGAGAGAAGATTGGGAGGTGGGGAAAATTCTCTGAGGTTGCCTACCTAGTATCCTCCCAACCTTTACAGGGAGATAGAGTGATTCTATTTGACATTTACTTGCCATAAATTGTTAGAATTGCCCACTTGCCCATGGTGTTTGGAATTGTGAAATCTTAATAAGTGCAGTGTTAGCCAACTCAAATAAAACCACTCCCAAATCACCAGCACTGCAAACAGAGGAGAAAGTGCTAGGGAATTTTAAATTAATACCTTCTCCATCTCCTATATAATTTACATTCTGAACCCAATCAACAAAGCAGATGAGAACTTGAATTCACTTCCTCCTCTCTTCTACCCTATGTCTCCTTTCCTGGAGAATGATGTCACCAAAGCATAAAGTAGGGAGCAAATGTAATTTTAGATCATCAATTCCTAGTGATCTAATTCCCGTCATTTCTTTCAAATCCACTTGCCTTACCTCCCGCCTCATCCTAACTCAGGGCTTATTTCATTCTTGTCTGAAAGTTTGCATTGCCTCTCAAACCATTCCTCGCCTGGAATCTCTTTGTATCACTTGCAAAATTTCCTCCACGTTCCCCACAAAGGGAGTTACAAACACTCAAGCAGATCATGGCTTTCCCATGTTCACCATCCTTTAGTGCTTCCTAGGACCTAAAGCAGTTCTAAAAGAGGGACATGCACATGATTTGTGAATGTTTAAGAAAATACAGATGAAAGGCTTCACCCAAGACCTATGAAATTGGAATCTCTTGAGTTAGGGCTCAGGCATGTGTTTGGAAAAGGATCTCTAGGACATACCCAGTTAAGAACAACTGTCCTACAAAATAAAATCTAAATTTCTTTGCATGACATACAGAGCCCTTCATTATTTGTTCCCTGCCTCGGACATCTCAGATGTCACTTTATATTTTTGCTTCATCAATACTGAACTCCTTTTAGTTTGGGGAATACATTTTTCTTTTCTATCTTAGTGCCTTTGCACTGACATTCCCTCTGACTAGACTACCCTTTCCTTGAATCATCCTACCTGTCTTTCTAAGCTTTGCTTTCCCTAAGCCTTTCTGCCCCTCTCAGCAAAATTAAATGGTTTGTTTTCTGTATTCCCTCTGTATTTTGTCCACAGATCCATTATAAAAATTATCATATTATATTTGCTTCTTTCTTTCTTTCCAAGAAATCAAAAATGATACTACATTTCTGTATTCCAATAACTTGGCTCCAAGTAGGCAGTGAAATAAATATTTGTCAAATGAAAATATGAGTAAGCTAATGAATATGTGAATGAATAGAAATGATCCAACAAAGCTTGTGGATGAGGAAGCTGGGCGCTATATATAAACAGAGGTTTTGCTACAGCCTTTTATGGTGGATCTGTGAGTACAGGGCATCTATTTCTGTTAAGAAGACACTTCTTTTTCTTCTGGAAAACACTTTTTCCATGCTGTAGTACGTTTATGTGGTTGAAAGTAGACCTTTCTGTAAAACTTTTCTGATGCTGACTTCTGAGGTTGGGAAATTATTTGAAGACTAGCATTGCCTGTAAAAATGAATACCTGCTGAGGCCTCTACTGAAAGGCAGAATGTGCTGCATATATCACTGAACAAATGCAAAGAATTCCAGGAAGTAGCTGGCTGTGTGGATATCTCCATGGCAAGGAAGCATTTGCTGCTGAGTCTCAATCAGGATGAGGATTGGTGGAAAACTTTATTTAAAAGACACTTGGAAAGTGGAAATGGAAAATACTGAATTTGAGCATTCAGAGGACAGCTGTGTCTCTTTGTGTAATTAAATATCTCCCCTACTGAGTGCTTATTTTCTTCATGTCTGATAGTTTGATGTTCTGCAGCCATAATGGTGTAATAGCATGCTATTTTAATAATACTTTGAATTTATGTCATCTTTTCTCTAAGGCACTGGATTTTTTTGTAGCCATTTAGTTCATTTCTCCTTTCTGGACTCAGAGGAGTGTGAGTTTCACCTTTGCAAAGCTTGCCAATGGCCTGTAGTGTGTTTTTGATAGTGGAAGCTGGAGAAGATATTTTCCTTTAATAAGATAAAGATGCGCTTATACACGAAACATGTTCAGTCTGTAGCAGCTGTGTTGACCTCTGCCCTTCCTTTTGTTTAAGTTGTTCCTCCCTTTGGTGACCTGGATTGGAAGATTCTCTGCTGTACACCTGCACTTGTACTGTCCTTATTTGGGACAGTTCTTCCTCCCCCTTTATAAGGATACAGAAAGCCTGCAAGGCATCTGCACTCACCTATGTGCAGCTTCCTTTTAAAGGACAGATATAATTTATCGTATAATTCTTAAAATTTGGTACTGTTTCACATTTATTTCACAGCTGAATTTTAATTACTTTTTATGATTTTATTTCAATTACTTCATAGTGTGGGAAATGAAACTTCTCAGTGTTTCTCTCTCTGGCCTTTCTTTTATGCTTTCTGTTCTATCCTTAGTGCAATTTTCAGAATGTGAGTGAAAGAGAAAGAAATTAGAAAGAAGGCTTCAGTTCAAACAGGGAGAGCTGGAAAAGTGCTTAGAGAATATTTTATTACAACCATTTCACTTTACAAGCAGGGGAATCTAAGCAGTGTCTTGAGTTACTCTACCGTTGATGGCTAAACCTGGACTCGTGCACTTAGTCACCTAAAGTCAGAGACTTTTCCCTTGTAACTGCAGGAGCCAGACTTTTAGGACCCTTAAATCTGGTTCCCTGATCTGGCCATGCTCTTTTTAAAAAATATGTGAATTTACTTGTACAAAAAAGACTTATGGAGGTTGACAAAGTCACATTTTGTTTCACAGCTTATATTGAATGGAAATAATAGCACAAGAAATCTGCATTGATTGAAAATCTGAAAAAGTGAGTTGATGTTATTGCACAGAATCTCATGAGGTCCTGTCATAGCCTGGCCTCCAAGTTTACCCAATAATTTAACAGCATCTGAAGTAAAACCCCAGTCTACAGATTGGGACAGTGGTTCTCATCTTTAGCATTCATCTGCTGGAAACAGGATTCAGTAGGTCTCGGGTAGAACCTGATAATTTGCATTTCTAATACGGTTCCTAGATGCTGTTGGTGCTGCAGAACCAGTGGTCATGCTTTAAGAACCACTGCTCTAGCAGAAGTAGCAGGTTTTATTTCTGTTATCACCAGACTAATTATAAGGGATTAAGCAGGCAAATTCAACTTGTCTTGCTGAATGACCTCTCTCAATATTAAACTAAGATTATTTATCGTCCACTGTCAAAGGTGTACTCATCCTTTTAAGACTATTATGTCAATTGTGCCATTTTATCACCTATCCCAGAGTAAGCAAAATCTCTTCGGTATGTGGTTGTAACAATATTATATTTTCCTTTATACTTTACTAAATAAATGCATATATACCTTATCTAAGTCAACCTCCCTTTAAAAGTGGCCATAGCAAATGTTATTTTGCAAATTCTGTAGATTAAAAAGCTGTACCTCATCCACGACCATATGTGACTTGAAATCACAAAGCTAGTAAGTGCAGAGATGGCAGGGATTTGAACTCAGTTTTTCTGAAATTCTTCTGACAGCCTAATAGTGAAAACTGATGAGCTAATGACACCCTTCATTGTCATAAAAGATGCATCAGTTTGCATAATATTGGCTCTGCAGGATATATGCCTATTAACACTGTGAACCTTGAACTAATTATTAACATTTCAAGACTCTTGAATTAACCTGAAGGATCTGCCTTGACCTAGGCTTTTTGTTACTGTTTGAGAATTCCTAATAGATGATGGGGACAAAAATAAGCCAAAAATAGCCACAAATAAATCAGCATCTTGCCAATTAGTTGTACAGACCTATTCACAAGTGCTAAGAGGGGAGCTGTAACAATTTGCAATCAGAGAGTTAAGGCTGAAAAATCTGCATGGAGGTTATTCTTGAGCAGTGTTTTGAAAAGAAGATAACGTGATATGGTTTGCAATAGAGGAAGAAAGAGCACTTCTGGTGAGAAAAAAGAAAGTAAGGGTTGGTAAGCCTCCTTCCTTGTCAGGAGTGAAGACCAAAAGATGCAACTGTATCTTAGAAACCAGCTGAAAAACCAAGATGCACCCGTCCCTGAGATACTCAGCTAAAACAGTGAATATAACCAGGGCTTTCCTAATGGAAGTGAGTCAAAAATTCAAATAAGAAATGCAAATTGTATCACACCCTCCCCCCCACTTCCTAGTCCTCTCTGAATGTTTTCTATAGGAAAGTGTGTTTATAGAGAGAATTGGCATGTATCCTGCGGTTGTGAGAAGTGACATTAGCAGATCAAGATGACTAGAAAGTAGCTGACAGTATGTTGCATTGGTCAATGCGTGTGAAATTCCAGACACTGCACTGGCCAAAAGAATCTGGAAAGTTCTGTGAAAGTCTGGTTTGTGGGGAATCATTTCTGGATATCCTTCTAGCAGAAAATTTCCTGTAAGATTTAAAATTGATGAGACCAACCTTCCGTAAATGGCAGAAGCCACCAGTAGAAACTACCAGCTCCTGGAAAGGTGATGACAGTGAGGCTAAGGGGGAATTGCAATTATTTAAGGACTCACTAGTGACTCTGAAGTGTGTACTTTGCCTCACTTGATATTATGTTGAGCTTCACTTGGCCTGTGGCTCACCTCATTTGATGAGGCGAAGCTGTCTTAATGTTTGAACATGCCCCTAATGTTTACATGTTCCTTTCTACCTTCAGTCATTACACAGGATAGTTAGCCAATACTATTCACACGGAATTATGTTGCTTTGCAATGCATATCTGACTCCCACTCTGAACCTCAGCAACTGGGGTGATATCCTGCATATAGTCCCCATTTTGTGGCCCTGTCTCTCACTGTTAGGTAAAAGCTGCCTGGAAGACTGCAAAATTAAAATGGAGAAGTAATAAAGAGTTTCCTAAGTTACAAATAATTGATGATGATTATAAAATTGATGGTAAGTTTTCATTGTATAATTTGATTGATATGGCAGTTATCATAGCAGCCTTGAACAGAATGCTCTTGTGAACAAGATCATGTATCTCACCAAGTCTGTTTTTGCATAAACATTTTTAAATGAAAGGCATAATAAATCTGTCCAGAGCATGCACACAGTGAGCTGCCAAACCTGCCACCTGTTTAAGGTTTTAATGAACGCTCCTGCATTCAACAAAAAGCCGTATCAAATTAGTGCTGACATTTTGCTTTTCTCCTGCCTTTCATATTCCTGGAACCCTGAGAGATCATCTTGCAAAATCCTCTAAATGGGGGACTGACTTTTTCATTAGAATTCAGCAACCGCTGTTAAGCCAGCTCCTCCAGATTCGTGTTTACATCTGCAGTTCAACTGGGACCTGGGGGGTCACGGGCAAAGTTAAGAGTGTTGGGTGAGTGGAGAGTTAGAACTCCAGGAAAGTGGAAAAAGAGCACTGGACGAGGAGCCAAGAAACCTAAGCGTTTGCCTTGGTTTTCCTACTGTTAGCTGGTGGTTAGCTGGTGAACTTTTGGCTCCCAAGGATCCACTGTTGGCATGGGCAGTGCATATCCTAGGTCTGGAGTTGGCGAGAGTGAGGGGCAGGGTTATGGGGAAGACCAGACAGCGTCGTGCCGGAGGGGGCCAAGCTCGCCTATTCATCTGTGAAAGTCTTACCAAAGCAAACACAGCGATGCCATCTTGTTCCCTAAATGTACTGCCATTTAATTCTGTCAGCTGAAGTCGTTTTGAAGTATAATAGCATGTTAAGGGAAGGATTCCCATATTTCCTATCCCAGAGTCCTGAAATGGCACAGGTGCCAGCACTCTGAGAAAGGGCAGCACGTGAAAGAAGCAAACAGAACCTCTGCCTCCTGGGGCCTCAAAGAAGGGAGGCTCAGCCACACAGGGGGAAGGACCCTTCCTGGGGCATAGCAGAGCACTCACGCTGTGGGGAAATGGTGACTTTGTGCAGGCTTTTTACACCAAGCAATTTTGCTGCTGAGCAGCATGGATAACCTCTGAATCCAGAGCTTTGATTAAATAAAGGGCATTAGCAAAAGACACATGTGTTGGTCATTGCTTTTCCTTCTGCTCTTGTCTTTTCTCTTTATCCTCCTCACAACATCTTAATGAGCTTTTAATCCCCCATTTTTATGTTTATACACAGAGATTTATCTTGTACCCCTGACCTTGGCAGACAGTCCATGTTTTATATACACACTCGTGGGGCCGAGGGGATTCAAGTTTGCCATTCAACCTAGTTAGGCACGCAGCCTATACCTCCCTGCTGTTCCTTGGGGTGACAGCCAGGGAACAATGGGCTTAATTAGCCTATTTCACATTCAGAATATATTTCCAGCTAGCCTTTGGTCCTGGCAGGCCGTTAAGGATGTATGCATTCCTGCTGCTGCTGTTGATGGTGAAGTGAGTTTTTAACCATGAACTGTTGTGAGTCCTCTGATAACATTTCAAGGGTAAAATCCCTTTGATCTTCTCATTTCAATAGAGATCCCTCAAAAGGAATAAAGCCCAGGTTCACTAGCCAACAAGTGATGCCACGGGTACACGAAGTCTGTTTAAGTCAGGGAGATACATTTTATCAACTGTCAGGAAAACAAACATGAGACAACCATGTGTTGGTTTTATGTATTATTTTTCAATTTTGTAGGCTATTTTTCACTAAATTATTTTGAAGGGGTTATTTTCACGTGAAAAGCAGTATCAGAGTTCAGCATAATCAGCAAGAGATCTAGGTCCAGTGCCCAAATTTGTTTTTATTGATAATAGTTACAAAAAGAATTTAAAAGAGTCATATAATAAAAAGCACAAACAAAACATTAAAGCAAAAGGCAAATAATAAAGGCAGTTGGAGGAGTACAATTAATACCTGAGAGCTTAGGCTTAGTTAGTCTGTAACTGTAGATACTCTGGGTTGCAAAGGACTGTGAAATTGGGTAGTATCAATTTCTCAGACTACAAATGCAGTGTTGAATAAAATGTAACTACATTTTTATATAATTCGTATTAATCTAAATTTCAAGTTCCTATTTTGACTGATAGTCAAGGCATGAATCACACAATTCTTAGCTGTTTTTAGATTTACAATCAATTGAGACAGGATTTTCACGTACATGGCACTGTAGCATCTAGAGAGGTGCCCAGACCCTGTTGGCATCCACCGCAATGGAAATCATTTCTTCAGAGAAATCACCTCTGCATACTTGTATCTGCTGTGATAATGTCCTGTGTCTTCCTGGTCTCTGGTCCTCAGTCCATGAATTTTCTATCTTTCTCACCCACATTTCAAACCCTCTTCACTCTTAGCTAATTCAAGTGCCTTCCTTTGAGACATGCGAAGAGCATGTTGCTCCGTGCTCCCTGAATACCACCCTCTGCAGACACTGCACTATGCTGGGATGGGGTGAGAAACCCTACCACTTGCTTTCCAGACAAACTGACCTTGAGCCTAAGCTCAAGGATGTCAGGACACAGGGTCCTTTCTCTGAGAGTCTTACCATTATCTATCTCTCTTGTTTTTCCTTCGGTTCTTTTCTCCCATTACAGGTCCAAGTTTGTATTCTTTTTAATCTAGCTGAAAGTGGAAATAGGGAGTAGATAAGAGGAAATATATTGATTCTGCCTAATTGAACTTTCTGTCATATTCCTGGCCTGAAGCTTTTAAACTTTGCTACTCATGTGAAGTTTTCTCTCTCTGATTCTACTCCCCTCCAAGGAGATGAAAGAGTCCTTCTAGTGGCCCAAATGAGGTATCTCAGGAAAAGTGCATCATCAACACTTATAACATCCAGGCACATTGATCTCCAACACTATGAATCTCGTTGACATGAGCAGTACCAGATGACTGTCTGGCCTCTGTTTAAACAGTCCCATTGACAAGAAACTACTGACATCCAATAGTTTCCCTTTCTGTCCTTCCCTGTGGATGCTCCTTTTTTTCCTCCATGCCTATCCATGACCCAACACTAATTAGCTGAAACTGAAAGGCAGTTAAAAATGATTTTTTAAAAGCCCTACCTACCACCCAATGCACAGTCAACGTTTAATTGAATACCATACTGCCAAAGTAAACTACAGATTTGGAATTTTATCACTAAATTGAAACGAATTAATACTGAGAGCCAAAAATGTACCAAAGAAGTCTCATGTATCTTCTCTCATTCAACTTTTGATGGTCCTAGACTGTAAGTTCCTGGGGATAGGGACTATGGCTTCTTCATCCCAACACATAGCATCCTACTCCTAGTATGTACTTGCACAGTATTTGAAATTTGTGAGATAAGTGTTGTTTTGACATGTTTCAAAGTAAATTGAGATTCAGAGGGGTTAAGTGACCAACTCAGAGTCACACAGGTAGTCACGTGGCAGGGGTGAAATAAAATTGAAGGATTCTGAACCCATGTGCATGGATAGCTCTCTCTTCCTCATTGTTTGGATGGCTATAACACTGCATATATCATGAGTTAGGATGTATATCTTGAGCCTCATAAGCTCCCCACAGTCCCCTCTAACAGCCATGAAAAAAATCTCAGTGATAAGCATTCCTCTTTATATTTTCCTGATGCTTTCCTAAAGATAAAGTGAAGCATAAATACTCTAGGGAGGACTCTCAGAGCACATCTTGTTTAAAGGATGGTGCTGGCATCCAGGAGTGTGTCTTGTATGAATACACCAGAACTTTTATGTAAGACTTACTGTAGAATTTTCTCTAAACTCAACAGACAGCCTTCAAATATGTAGAAGAACTTCCATGATAATTTTAAGACTTGAAACTAAGATGATGTCCTAACTCTTCCCAAATCTTGCTTTCTGAGAGTGTCTTTCCCCTTTTGTATTAGACAGTGAGATGGGATGCGAGTATGTGTATTGTGCTCTAAGCAGCCTGAGCAACTTGACAATCCTATGACTCAAGTCTAATTTGAGGTTCCCACTGAACAGAGATTTCTGGTTTTGTTTCAGATGCTGGTAAGTTTCTTCCATGTTCCTCCCTCCAGGAAGTACCACAAACCCAACCGCATAATGAATAGCACTTGATACAATTAAATATGATGTAAGTGCAAGAAAGCCTTCGTTAACTCATGTGACATTCAGCGCTCCACTTCCCTCCCAGGCCTTTTTCCTGTTTGGAACATTGGAGCCAGACATGGCTGGTCAGTAGGAGATAACAGCTTCACTGAGCTCTCTGAATGCATCTGGAAATGACAAGCTTACCCCAGACAGTGCCCACCTTTTCTAGGAATGTAGGAAGGAGGCCAAGGAATTTGTATGTATGAAAGCTATATGTAATAATTTTTTAAAAATCTGTGTGTTCAGATCCCATATGCAAAATAACAAGTAACAGCTCCTACATGATCTTCATGGAGAAAATTGAACACTCCAAGTTGGGGAGAAGTTATAGATCAGCCTTGTTGGTATGTGTTTACTATTCATGCCTTTATTTCCATCTTAATGGTACTTTCAATTCAATAACAAAAAGCTTTCTTGTAGAAGAATAGGGAAAAATAAATGAAATATTGTAGCTAAGATTTATTGAGCACTTGCTATGGGTTGGGTGCTGTCCAAGCTGCTATAATTTCTTCTAAAATGTTGTGGGCCTTCAGTGTATCATGTTATAATTCATTTGATTAGACAAAAGCTACATCCACATTTCTTTCTGAGCTAGGCCCTTCTATACATTGGATGGAGAATCAGAGTGCTGACGGACAAGGCCCTAAGCATCTTAGAAGACTTTTTGTTTAGTTGATGGTCTACAAGGTAAAGCCTTAAGATTCTTAGAGGCTCTCTTAACTAGAAAAAAGGGTCTGAGTGTCATGTCCCTGAGATTTCTCAGATGCTCTACCACACACCCTTGAATCCTTCTGAGGTCTCAACGAAGGGTCTTTCGACCACACTTTTGAGATGTTTACTACTTGACTGGTGGTCTCCTGGATTTGCTGTTTGCCCTGAGGCTATTTCTTACTTTGTGAGCTTTTGTTGCCTAGAGAAACTGGGGATTACAAAAACAGTTTTACTAGTAGGTCTTGCCTTTATATTCTCTCTAAGTCTTCTTTATAGTAGTTTTTTTAGCTTATCTTTTTCTAGCCATACATTATCATATGTAGATAAAAGAAAACAGTTGGCACTTTCAACACTGTGCCTGAAAATCTTAGTGAAATCCACCAGTTCATTAGGTATGTATTTTTTTATGCCTTATCAGTGGTACAGTGTTGCCAAATACTCTGCCACTGTATAACTAGGGTTATCTTTTCTCCACCTTCCAATTTCCTCACTGTCTTTCATGCCCCCAACCCCCAACAGAAGTCTCCTTGAAGCCCTTCTGGCTTCTGCCAAAGTCAATGCTACATATTTTAGGTTTTTGTTACAATAGCCATTGAATTCCAGGTACCGCTTTATGCTTCTGTTATGTATCACTGCAAACTATCCCAGAATTCTGAAGCTCAAGACAATAACCATTTTACTATATCCCATGTTTTCCTGGGTCAGAAATTTGGACAGTTTGGCTGAACAATTCTTTTGCCCAATTGACAGCAACCAAAGTCACTTGGTGGTATTCATTTTTGAATGGGCTGGTCTGGACGGTTTGAGACAACTTCATTCACATGTCTGACACCTAGGTGCAGACAGCTGGGCTCAGTCATGTCTGTTGATTGGAGCACCTGGTGTGAGCTCTCTAGCATAGCTGTCTCAGGATACCTGGTAGGTTTTTATAGAGGATCAGGGCTCCCAGAGAGGGTCCCAATAGACAATCTTTTCACAGATTCAAAGCATCCATAGAGCCCACCTATATTTAAGGGAAAAGCCAAACACTTCATCTCTTGATGGGAAGAGTGCCAAAGAATTTGTACCCATATTTATCACACCAAATGATGGTATAAGAAATAATAATGAGTCAGTAAGGGATTAAGAAATTGGAGCAAATATTTACTAGAGAAAAAGGCACTATTAGATTATAATCTAAAAATTTATTAAATTCAGTGTGTGAAGTGAACATGCTCTATTATCAAACTTCTCTGAGGCAACAAATACATATAAGCTTAGGAATTTGTAGTTTTCCAGCACAGGTCACGCCAAAGAATTGTTTACCAAGAAAATTGAGCCCCTGGTGACTGCTTGTATTGATGTGACTTTTAATGTAAGCTCCCAAATTAACTTCTAGGGAGGTATATAGTACTGGAAAGGTTACTCAGAATATCTTGCAACAAACAATACTGACAGGCTAGAGAGCTATGTGTGTGTGTGAGCTGCCCTCTCATTCTTCACTTTGTGAAGAATCCTCTGCATACATTAAACAAGTCCTTAAGCCTGGTTGCTTATTGAAAAAGAGAGCCTAACTTTGAAATCCAAATATACTTGTGAAATTGGAGCACACTTCTATTCTCTAGTATGTTAAATTATAAAGCTACACCCAGCAGGGAGTGTGGGGAATGCTTTAAAAGAAGAGGATAACAATTTTTACCAAAGTTATTGTATCAGTCAATTAGTCTTCTCTGCTTCAGACATTTGGCCACCAGATATGGGCATTGCAATTTTTTTCAGAAAGATTTTTTACTAGGAAAGAGGTGAAAGAGCCCTTGCCCAATGTAGAAATTTTTCCACTAACCTCTTCGCATTCTCGCCAGGTGTTGCTCCTTGTCAGCGTAGAGATGGGACTGGGGGAAAGGACCATACATTTATCAACTTCTAGAACAATTTCCAAAATTCTAATTAGATAGATAGATGATTGGTGGATAGATAGAGAGATTGATAATTTTAATGAAAATTTTTGTTTAGGGAGAAATCAGTAGGAAGAAGTTTTGAAATTTTGCAGAGAAGTTACTTGGGAAACAGGTTGGTGCACTACCTGGCTTATTTGTTTATTTATACATGGCTTTTGTTTTTCTTTAAGTTCTGGGAAACTACAGGATTGCTCAAATAGGAGAGACTCATCAGCTGTTATTGCAGGAGGGACTTAAAGATCAACGAGGCGGTGCTGGAAGAACAGGGCACCAGGAATCAAGGCTGTCAGGAGCACAAATCAGAACCCACCGATTCTGTCGAACATAAGCTCAGTAGAAGAGCAGTTCTATCCATCTTTTTAACCAGTGGGGTGCCAGGTGGCTAGAGCAGAGCAACTGCTTTTTGAATTTAGGTTTTTGTATTGTGATTGAAGATTATAGTACTGCTGGTATTGATTTCTGTAATCTGTAAAGGACTAGAAAATGTACTGTTTGGATACATGGTGAAAAGGCTCCTCCTTAGCCTTAAAGAAAAGCTGTATCTGTCTCTGCCTTTCTGTCTCCTGCTCCTACTGTGTGTGTGCATGTGTGTATATGTGTTTTACATACTAAATGTATACATGCATAAATACAGTTACATATATATAACTATGTATTTTTTTCAGTTTCACTTTCAGGCTACAAAGAAAGACTATGTTAGACAAGTATATGTAACTATTAGAGAATTTTCTTCCCTTTCCTAATTATATAGATGCATCTTCATCTCAGTATTGATATTCAGCTACGATTCTTGTCTTAAATAAATCTTCTCAAATAGTGACGTAACCCCACACATCATACACTGAGTGGTCAGGTTTTTTACAAGGTATTAAAGGTAGGTAACTAAATACAAAGCCAGTGTTTAGCTCAGTAAGGAAAACAACAGTTACTGTGAAGGTAAAATGATTGCCTAATACCCCAAGATGTATTTTAAGCCAAACCTATAGTTTTTTATTCGGGATTTTAGCAGAGAATCCAAACCCCCAGATGTCTTCTCCACTGTAAGCTCTTAGTATTATATATACATTTTTTGGCTTATTTTGTACTTCCCACAGTGAAAAGTAAAGCAAATCAATATTTTTGTTCTGCATTTATCCATCTCTACATAAAAGGTAAAATGATGCTGATACAAGTCTGTGCTATTTCTCTGCCTCCCTCAAAAGACCATGGCTCATATTCTCCTAGGCCATGGGAGATGCATAGTAAAGACAGGATTTGTGTTCACCTAAGATGTTTGTCTATAACATGGGCACAGAAAGAATTTAGCTACTTCAGGTTCATTTATCCACTTGAGAAAGGTTAAAAACTGAAACATATCTTAGTGTAATCAGGTAAACTTATCTTATTTGTACCATGGATGAAAAAAAATCAAGTTCTTGTCTAAAGTAGCTCTTTATAAACTGGCAGCCTTCTATTTTGAGCTAAAACCCCATTGCAATAGCAAGTGTGGAAATTAATGAAGGATTTGTGGTCTCTTTGATTATCACTGACCCTGAAATATTGAAATTAATATATTAAAATTCTGAAGCTAAGTAAATCACACCTAAGTCATTTGATGGTGTGTAACAGCAGGAAGTCAAATAAATTAGAGATGAATGTTTTCAAAATAACTTAATATTCATTAGAGTAAATCCATTTAATTTCCTCTTAGTTTTATTTGAAAGGGAGCAAATTAATTGGTATAATTGGTATAATATATAACGCAGTGTTTGCTACTCCCTACCACCCATCTCCAACATATATTGTACTCAAAAGCAAATACAGTTCCATAGAGGAAATATACTGATAGAGTATAACTTGAATTTATCTTCCTGAAGGAAATATACTGACAAAGTTACAGTTTGTCAACCAGAAGAATGGACAGTTTCCTTTTCTTCTATGTTTAGACGTATACAGATAAAGGATGATGTAGCATTTTGGAGAAAAACTAGCATTGCCAGATATTAGGATGATTTTAATTTTTCAGAATACATGAATTAAGTTGAGAGTGATGGATCTCATTTGGGGCCCAACATCTTCTTATTTTTATTGAACACGAGTGCTAAAATGACTTATTTTAAAGTTCCTAAAAGAGAATACATACTGAATAGATTTGCTTTTTTTCTGCTCCATCATCAGCTTTTACTAGAGTATAGCATTCAGATTGGTAACTTAATAGGAAGAAATACATTTACACAATATTTTTACCAATTGAACAAGGAAAAGGCAGATGTATATTCAAGAAATATCAACCCTATTCAGAACTCAATAAGCTGAATGATTTATCTGAATCATTTCAGATTCATGGTTTGTTTCCATTCCTTTGCTAACACATTTTCATCTCCACTTTTAATGCCTATAATGGTTTTGTGTTATTTTAAGTTAGGTATCCTTTTATACATTTTTAAAGTCTGCATTAAATGGCAATTTCGTTTTTTGGAAAGGGTTCACTGACATCACATGTTCAAGCTCTTTATTTCTCAAACAATTTTTTTCAACTGAACTCACAACTTGATTGTACTCATTGTGAATAAAATTACTCAACCAGTCATCTTCATGACTAAGGCAGGGGCTGCTTTGTCAGCTGGGCAGATGCAGGAGCTGCCTGAGTCCCTTGTTGACTTATATAAAAGGATACTGTGCAGAAATGATGACACAAACAGAGCATTTATCAAGTTGTTGAGGACCTCCTTGTCCTCAGCAGTGAGAGGGATGGGTAATGACAGAAGAACTTTCCTAGTAGGATGTATTTGGAGTGCAGTTTGGATGTAGTCTAAGATGATATTATCAATGGATAATGAATGTACTACAGTTGAAAGCATAAGAAAAGGCCCCTTTGAGCCATAGAAGGTCATTGGAAGATAAATCAAGATCAACTACTGAGGAAAGGGTTTTATAGTTTTATGTTGTTTTCCAACTCAGGTAATCAGCCGCCATGCATTTGCGCTATTAACAAACATTTATTGACTATTGTATACAAAGAATTACTTTATCCTTAGCATTGGGCTACTCTCTAAAGAAGTTGTGAAGAATAATGTCTCCCTGTGTCTGTATTCAAGGAGCTTAAATATCTAGTTATGTGCAGAAAAAAAAGACATGCATGAAACCAGTGAACATTCCTTAGATATCATAACACACTGCTATGGTAATAAGCTCAGTTGTACAATAGATAGCAGATGAGATAATATAAATATGTTCAAATTTTCTAGAAGAGAGGTTAACAAATTACATAAAATGGGAACCATCTGGGCTTAGTTTCTGAGGAAAGGAATGACGAAGAAGCTAAAGTTTGAGCTTTAAGATTGGGTCAAATGTTGACAATAGAAGATGAGAGGAAGGGCATCCCAGGTTGAGAGAAGAGCATGAGTAAAGCACAGAAGGTAGACATGAAAATGTTCTAGGTAGGGGGGTGGAGAAAGTGGAGACTAGCAGAAAAAGGATGGGTGCCTTGACCAAAGATGATAGTAGATACTGAAGAGAAATTAAAATCAAAGTTCGGAGAGTCCAAGTTGAAAAAACTACAAAACTTGATAGAAATGCTAAGTCTTTTTTGATGTTTTATTTTTAATGTTTACATCTTAATGTATTTTCTTAGTCATACATATATTATTATTTACAAAGCATGATTAGGCAAGAGGTGTGTGTTTGAGGGGAGTATGGGTAAGGAACAGAAAAGTGGGAAGGGAAGCCAGCCAGCAGTGTCTACATAAACAAGCGCTCACTGAAACTTCCTTATGGTTCCACCCATTGTGACAGTTTTAATAAAACTCAATTATTTCAGGTATACAGATGCTTCAAACCTTTATCCGTTTGGAACTAGGATTCTTACCAGGGAATCTTCGTGTTTCACCTCTGGTGAACTGATGGCTGTGGAGAGGGATAGTAGGGCTTCTGTGACTGACTGCCTGAGAACACAGGATGGGCAGCTGGGAGACCACGTAGGAGGCTATTATAGGGGCATAGCTGTAGAAGACAGAAATGTAGGCAGATGCCAGAAATTTTTCCAAGGGAGAATTAACAAGATTTTGTGGAATTAATTGAATGTTAAATGTCTCAACATTTGTGAGGTGCTATAAACTGTACTGGAACATGACACTTCTCTATGTAATAATATTCTTTCTGATGTCATAGGCTCAAAGTTTCAACATTTAACACTATGGAGTTGTCTTAGTCTGCTGGGACTGCCGTAACATAATACCATCGACTGGGTGGCCTAAACAACAGACATTTATTCTCTGACAGTTCTGGAGGACAGAAGTCTGAGATCAGGGTGCCAACATGGTGAGGTTCCACTGTGGTATCTCTTCTGGCACTAATTCCATCAGACCAGGGCCCCACCCTCATGACTTAATTATCTCTCAAGGGCCTCATCTCCAAATACTTTCCCATTGGGGTTTAGGGCTTCAAGTATGAAGTTAGGGGGGACACAAATATCCTGTCCATAACAAGAAGATATTTTTTGGTTGCCTCTTCTATTCCTATTCCATCTATCCTTTGCTTTTTTCCTTTCTAACTGACCCTTTGGTTGGTATAGAGAAAGGTTTGAATCAGAGACTAGGGCAAGATATGCCATCACATTGTGGGCACTTTTTTGTTAATTCTCTGTCTATATATATAGAAGGGAATCAAATTGACAAGTTTTTATTACAAATTTTACCTTTCCAAGAGGTATATCCTGACCATCCTACTTAATACTGTAACCTGACACCTTCCTCACCTCCCCACAACTCCTGATCTCTACTTATTCTGCTGTCTTTTTGTCTTCATAGTCATTATCATCTTCTAAGATACTACATACTGTTCTTATTTTATGTATTGTTTATTCTATCTCCCATCATTAAATGGAAAATTCACTAGGACAGAGAGATCTTTATTTTACTCACTGATCTATCCAAAGTACCTAGGACAGTGCCTGGCCTTTAGTGGGCAATATATTATATTACTGAATGAATAAATGGACAACCACTAAGTTAACTAGATGAAAGGGATATATTATCTATTGACCATTGATAATTTTAAGAAACAACACTATGTTGTACAAAGTGAATTAAGATTTCAAAACTCAGACCTAGCAACGATCTTTACTTTCCTGAAGAGGTCATATGGTTGAAGTAATAAGAAGTGGACCGATTTTGGATGTATTTTGAAGATAGAGCCAACAGAAGTTGCTCATGCACGAGGTGTGGATATAAAAGAGGGAAGTCAAGGGTAACTTCAAGAATTTTGGCTGAACAACCTGAAGGACAAATTTGACATCAACTAAGATAGGAAGGATAACAGGGAGAGCAGGTTTATTGATGGTGGTGATGATGGTTGGGCGATGAGCTGAGGAGCTCAGTCCTGGAAATGTTGAGTTTAAGATGTCTATTAGTCAGACATTCAGGTGGAGATAGAGTAAGTACTTGAATATGTGAATATCAAATGAAGGATACAAGTCTGAGCTTCTATTCTTAACACTTACGCAAATTTATATGGATTCCATTAAAAAAATACTTGTATTATTGTTGAGTTTGATATCTGTAATTATGAATCTGTGTTCATTTTAAGATACCACTGAGGAAAAAAATGGAAAACCATTCTCATTGTTTTTGAAATGCACCCTGTATGAGCATTCCCCTTTTATAGTCTCTCTTCCAGCTGGCAAAAGAAAAATAAAATATTTTCCCTTAATTATTCCAAACTGTTCTATTTTTATTCAGATATAATTAGCAATATTAATTTCTTGAGAGTTTTTTTCCTGGAAATTAATTAATTAAGTTGATCTTCAAGAGGAAGAAATATTTCAGTGTAAGAAATAAAGTGAAAATCTTTGGGGTATTTTATTAGTCTGTCACTATAATTACAGGCATATTAAACAAAAGTTTTGTAGAAAGAGGTGCTAAGGCAATAACCACTTATGTTATCTCTGCCTCCATCACTACTTATATTTCTTCTTATATACTGCCACACCAGACTTGAAACCCTGTTTTTCTTCATGACCACAATATATATCTGTTGTGTTCATTACCTAATAACCACCAGCTATTTTTTTGTTGTCTTTGTTTGCATCTTTCAAAAAAGTTGTACTTTCTGCCTGGCTGCATCCTACTATAAAATAAATAACATCAATAAATTTATTGGATTTAAAACAGCTGTCATAAAAGGAAGAGTCTATCCTTATATTTCATATCTAATCTGGTCAGATTTTGTTTGATTGCAATTTTCTCTTTTATGATTGAGAATTTCTCAGGTGGTTCTGACAGATGTTCAGGAACCTTGTAAACTCTCACATTAGCACAAACTATAGAGTTAGTGACATCAAGATCCACATAGAGACATGTACACACAGATGTGTACTATACGTACGGGTATAATAAAATGAGGACTCCAGCTGACTGAAATCGTGTAGTAAGTGGATTTAATAAAATTCTGTTTTGAAAGCTGATCATCCAAACCATCTGCAGTGTGGTAAGATCACACTTCCTTCATGTCTCATCTGAGAGGACAAAATAACCAAGATTTGGATCTAGTTCCTCAGTCTAAAGAAGGCCATTCAAAAGTTCATCAGTCCCATGGGGCATATTTCTCCTTCTAAAAGGTTATTTCATCTCTACTCAACTCCAGTTGACCTGTGTTTCTCTCTTTTTTCTCTTTCGCTCTCTGGTTATAACACAGGTGTGTGTAAAATGTACACACCCATGTGTAATAAGGCTTCTCTCTTTATGACTCTATTATACATGAGGATATAGATAAGATGAAGGTTGAGGAAGAACTTAAAAAAGGAAGTATACTTTTATATTTTGGTGAAAAAGCAGAATGAAATAGAGAAGTGAAACAAGTTTTTAACATGTACTTCTCTTTTTCTTGGCTAAGAGGAACAGATGTACATTACATTTGCACAAATGCAGTTTTCTTAAAATTAGAATAATGCATACATTAAAATGATGATTTTGGGTTGCTTCCTAGCACCATAGTAAATAGATGTCAATCTTATTAATAACTTATTGATATATGTTTAATAATATATATTTCTTCAATGTATTTTCGCTGAAATGCTTCAATATTCATTCACATATTAGTGTTTTATAGATTTAAAATTATTATAGGAAAAGATATATTTTTAAGACACAATAAAAATAACTAGTCCCTTTCAATTTTGTAATTTTTTTCCCTACACAAATTGTCAATGAGTTACTCAGTGTAATACAAAAAGCAAAAAACCAAATGTTTGCTGTTTGTTTTGTTTTGTTTCCTTTGGGGGTTTGTGAGTTTTGATGTACTGTAATTGAGATTGTTTTCAGCATACATGACTAGATTGTCAAGATTAAGTTCATGTTTAATTTACAGCATCATTTGTACAGTTTTAAACATTTAAACTCAGCTTTCATTATTGTGAAAATGTAGGCGATGCTTACTTTTATGTGACTTTAGTTTGTGTATTTGTGTATTGAAATTCAGGTATCTCCAATCCCACACCCACCCACCTTCATTAACAGCCTGTGAGTAAGCATAAGCAAAATTTACACTTTGGGTCTGAAATGTGTATGTGTTCAGAGTGATGAAGAAGACCATTCTTTGCTCTGTGTAAACTTGATTGGTTGTGGATGGACAGAAGTACAGGTCAGAAGCTGCCAGTAAGAGCATCATAGAGACCCATGTGAAAGGAAAGGTCACATGTGGAAAAGAATAGAAAAATCTGCATATTTACAGGATGAGAGAGAAAAATGAATAAAAAATAAAGATCCAACCAAGATTATAACTGAGACAATCAGGTCATTGTTGACAAAAATGAAGCTGTGAAGAAGGAAATTTAATCTTTTTTTTATGTTAAAAACAGATCCTATCAAGGCATTATTCTATTTGAATAATTAAAATGAAAGTTGCCTGCTCACCAGGAGCCTTCGTTATATAAGGAATTCATTCACATGCTTATTTATTCATTTACTCATTCTACAAATAGTTTTGAGTACTTATATCTGAAAGATACTACTATTTTCTCTGCGTGGAGTGTGATAGATTTTGTGGAAAGGCTTGCAAAAACGCATCATGCTCATAACTCAGATCTTTGAGCATGTTATGTAGATGAGGATAAAGAGTAAAAGAGGAATTGGGCATTCTTGTTAGGAGAAATTCACAGGACTATTGCATGGGGATGTGGTAGATCAGTCTGCCTGGAGTAATGTGTGGAGAGGATGCCACAGGACAAGGAGCTCAGGGTCAGTGGGGTGAGATTGTAGGTTAGCCTGAACACCAGGATAAAGATGAAGTAGTGTTTTTGGTTGACTGGCCTGGCAGCAGTGGGAAGCCCTCCAAGCCCCCAGAGCATCAGTGACACTGAATGTTTTAAAAGTCAGGCTTATTGGGGTTTACATACAGTTATGTAATCACCACCACAATCCAGATATAGGATTGTTACATCATGGCACAAAAATTTCCCTCATGCCTCTTCATAATCTTTCCCTCCCTCAACCTCAGCCCATGGTAACAAATGATATTTTTTCTGTTCCTATAGTCTTAACTTTTCCAAATATAAATGCAATCTACAGCATGTAGCCTTTGATCCTGGCCTCTTTCATTAAACATAATGCATTTGAAATTCATCCATGCTGTTCTGTTTTCAGTTGCTCCTTCCTTCTTACTGCTGAGTAATATTCAATTGCATAGATATACCATAGCTTGTTTATCCATTCACCTGCTGAAGGATATTTGGGTTATTTCCAGTTTGGGGGAAATTATGAGTAAATCCACTATATACATTTGCATACAGTTTTTTTTTAACATCTTTATTGGGGTATAATTGCTTTACAATGGTGTGTTAGTTTCTGCTTTATAATAAAGTGAATCAGTTATACATACACATATGTTCCCTTATCTCTTCCCTCTTGCGTCTCCCTCCCTCCCACCCTCCCTATCCCACGCCTCCAGGCGATCACAAATCACCGAGCCGATATCCCTGTGCCATGCGGCTGCTTCCCACTAGCTATCTACCTTACATTTGTTAGTGTATATATGTCCATGCCTCTCTCTTGCCCTGTCACAGCTCACCCTTCCCCCTCCCCATATCCTCAAGTCCATTCTCCAGTAGGTCTGTGTCTTTATTCCTGTCTTACCCTTAGGTTTTTCGTGACATTTTTTTTCTTAAATTCCATATATACGTGTTAGCATACGGTATTTGTCTTTCTCTTTCTGACTTACTTCACTCTGTATGACAGACTCTAGGTCTATCCACCTCATTACAAATAGCTCAATTTCGTTTCTTTTTATGGCTGAGTAATATTCCATTGTATATATGTGCCACATCTTCTTTATCCATTCATCTGATAATGGGCACTTAGGTTGTTTCCATCTTCAAGCTATTGTAAATAGAGCTGCAATGAACATTTTGGTACATGACTCTTTCTGAATTTTGGTTTTCTCAGGGTATATGCCCAGTAGTGGGATTGCTGGGTCATATGGTAGTTCTATTTGTAGTTTTTTAAGGAACCTCCATACTGTTCTCCATAGTGGCTGAACCAATTCACATTCCCACCAGCAGTGCAAGAGTGTTCCCTTTTCTCCACACTCTCTCCAGCATTTATTGTTTCTAGATTTTTTGATGATGGCCATTCTGACTGGTGTGAGATGATATCTCATTGTAGTTTTGATTTGCATTTCTCTAACGATTAATGATGTTGAGCATTCTTTCATGTGTTTGTTGACATTCCGTATATCTTCTTTGGAGAAATGTCTATTTAGGTCTTCTGCCCATTTTTGGATTGGGTTGTTTGTTTTTTTGTTATTGAGCTGCATGAGCTGCTTGTAAATTTTGGACATTAATCCTTTGTCAGTTGCTTCATTTGCAAATATTTTCTCCCATTCTGAGGGTTGTCTTTTGGTCTTGTTTATGGTTTGCTTTGCTGTGCAAAAGCTTTGAAGTTTCATTAGGTCCCATTTGTTTATTTTTGTATTTATTTCCATTTCTCTAGGAGGTGGGTCAAAAAGGATCCTGCTGTGATTTATGTCATAGAGTGTTCTGCCTATGCTTTCCTCTAAGAGTTTGATAGTTTCTGGCCTTACATTTAGATCTTTAATCCATTTTGAGCTTATTTTTGTGTATGGTGTTAGGGAGTGATCTGATCTCATACTTTTACATGTACATGTCCAGTTTTCACAGCACCACTTATTTAAGAGGCTGTCCTTTCTCCACTGTACATTCCTGCCACCTTTATCAAAGATAAGGTGTCCATATGTGTGTGGGTTTATCTCTGGGCTTTCTATCCTGTTCCATTGATCTATCTTTCTGTTTTTGTGCCAGTACCATACTGTCTTGATTACTGTAGCTTTGTAGTATAGTGTGAAGTCAGGGAGCCTGATTCCTCCAGCTCCGTTTTTCTTTCTCAAGATTGCTTTGGTTATTCGGGGTCTTTTGTGTTTCCATATAAATTGTGAAATTTTTTGTTCTAGTTCTGTGAAAAATGCCAGTGCTAGTTTGATAGGGATTGCATTGAATCTATAGATTGCTTTGGGTAGTAGAGTCATTTTCACAATATTGATTCTTCCAGTCCAAGAACATGGTATATCTCTCCATCTATTTGTATCATCTTTAATTTCTTTCATCAGTGTCTTATAATTTTCTACATACAGGTCTTTTGTCTCCTTAGGTAGGTTTATTCCTAGATATTTTATTCTTTTTGTTGCAATGGTAAATGGGAGTGTTTTCTTGATTTCACTTTCAGATTTTTAATCATTAGTGTATAGGAATGCAAGAGATTTCTGTGCATTAATTTTGTATCCTGCTACTTTACCAAATTCATTGATTAGCTCTAGTAGTTTTCTGGTAGCATCTTTAGGATTCTCTATGTATAGTATCATGTCATCTGCAAACAGTGACAGCTTTACTTCTTCTTTTCCGATTTAGATTCCTTTTATTTCCTTTTCTTCTCTGATTGCTGTGGCTAAAACTTCCAAAACTATGTTGAATAAGAGTGGTGAGAGTGGGCAACCTTGTCTTGTTCCTGATCCTAGTGGAAATGCTTTCAGTTTTTCACCATTGACAACGATGTTGGCTGTGGGCTTGTCATATATGGCCTTTATTATGTTGAGGAAAGATCCCTCTATGCCTACTTTCTGCAGGGTTTTTATCATAAGTGGGTGTTGAATTTTGTCAAAAGCTTTCTCTGCATCTACTGAGATGATCGTAGGGTTTTTCTCCTTCAGTTTGTTAATATGGTTTATCACACTGATAGAATTGCGTATATTGAAGAATCGTTGCATTCCTGGAATAAACCCCACTTGATCATGGTGTATGATCCGTTTAATGTGCTGTTGGATTCTGTTTGCTAGTATTTTGTTGAGGATTTTTGCATCTGTGTTCATCAGTGATATTGGCCTGTAGTTTTCTTTCTTTGTGACATCCTTGTCTGGTTTTGGTATCAAAGTGATGGTGGCCTCGTAGAATGAGTTTGGGAGTGTTCCTCCCTCTGCTATATTTTGGAAGAGTCTCAGAAGGATAGGTGTTAGCTCTTCTCTAAATGTTTGATAGAATTCGCCTGTGAAGCCATCTGGTCCTGGGCTTTTGTTTGTTGGAAGATTTTTAATCACAGTTTCAATTTCAGTGCTTGTGATTGGTCTGTTCATATTTTCTCTTTCTTCCTGATTCAGTCTTGGCAGGTTGTGCATTTCTAAGAATTTGTCCATTTCTTCCAGATTGTCCATTTTATTGGCGTAGAGTTGCTTGCAGTAATCTCTCATGATCTTTTGTATTTCTGCAGTGTCAGTTGTTACTTCTCCTTTTTCATTTCTAATTCTATTGATTTGAGTCTTCTCCCTTTTTTTCTTGATGAGTCTGGCTAATGGTTCATCTATTTTGTTTGTCTTCTCAAAGAACCAGCTTTTAGTTTTATTGATCTTTGTTATTGTTTCCTTCATTTCTTTTTCATTTTTTTCTGATCTGATTTTTATGATTTCTTTACTTCTGCTAACTGGGTTTTTTTTGTTCTTCTTTCTCTAATTGCTTGAGGTGCAAGGTTAGGTTGTTTATTCGAGATGCTTCCTGCTTCTTAAGGTGGGCTTGTATTGCTATAAACTTCCCTCTTAGAACTGCTTTTGCTGAATCCCATAGGTTTTGGGTCGTCGTGTCTCCATTGTCATTTGTTTCTAGGAATTTTTTTATTTCCTCTTTGATTTCTTCAACGTACAGGTTTTTAATAATGCACTTTAATATGTCTTCTTCACACTGGTTTAGCTTCTAGGCTTTGAGTCTATAAAACCATTTCTTCTTCAAGTTCAGGTTTTTAAAAGTGCATGTGTGAATGGATTAAATTAGTATTATCAAACCCCTTATTTATGAGTTAAAATTTATTAATGGCAGTGAGAAAATGTTTTATAAGATACCTATGAAATGGAAGCCATAAGAAAACTAAAAGAAAATAAGGCAGTGACAGGGGAAGTTGGCAGTATTCAAAAGTAACTTTTGCCAGGTGGGCCGTCACAAAATGCTGAATATACTGTCGATGAACTATGCATAAGGCAATGTGCTGTGATGTGTGGAGGGATTAAAAGTGTGATACTCAGTTCTTTATCCTCTGTTATGTAAAAATATTTTTAAAACTTTAATTAATACCTGACACTATATTACACATATATTTATGTCTCTCCCTCATTACAAAGTAAACTCTACAGAAAAGATGTGCTTTTTGTTTTGTTATTTTGTATTTTCTTCATGTTTGTTTATAAGCACTGTATTTTCAACACCTAGAAAAATATCTGGCATATAGTAAAACTTAGCATATATTTTTGAAAATATAAACAAGGAGATAAAACATTATAAGAAACTAAGAAGACATCATAAGTTAATTTGATTGATTTACAGTGGAGGTGACCAATAAGTGTTAAAAGTTTGGAGTGTGTGGGCAGTGTTAAATAGACTACTATTAAATAGTTCCTAAATAGTTATTAAATATTTCTCAAATATTTACTAAATAGGAAAGGGGAGAAGTTTGCTAAAGAGTTTTCTTTAGATTTTGTTGCTTCTTATGATGAATGTACCTATTCTTCACATGTAAACCATATTTCAATTAATATGAGACCACATCAGATATAAAATGTAAAATTAGTTTGTGTATCACTAAGTAGAATTAAAGACTGTAACATAAAGTATAATCTTCCATTGTCTATAAAAGGTATCCCAGTTAAAGGACGTTAAATGCAAAATTTTCTAACTATAAAATTAATTAAATATAAAATTTTTGCCAAGTTTAAGTAAAATGATATATTTAAAAATCCCTTATAAGCTATAAAAATTTATATAAATGATAGATACTATACTTTACCCCAAAATTTAGTGTCTTGACCCAAATTAACACAAAAATTTAGCAAAGAAAATGTATGAATATACATATAATATACAAAAAAGACATATATACATTTAGGGTAAATCATTACTTGAATGAATATAAAATTATTATTTGTGTGTATATAGAAGTTCATGTGAAAAGTGACCATATACACTCTGGAAGCAACAACAATGTGATCAGAACACCTGCAGGGTTAGCAAAATTTTAGACCCTTTTAATTGAATTACTTTGTCCAGGTATAAAAGATTATAGTCCAGTATTTTTAAAAATTAGCATTTTTTTGTCTACTTACCATGTGCAGGCATTGTGTTAAGCTGTTAACAGTTCTATAAGTCAATTGCTAGTATTATAGATGGAGAGACGGAGGCACAGAGAGGGTCAGGAACTTGCCCAAGATTTTTCTAACAAGGAGCAGAGCTTAGCTGTAAACAAAGTCAGTCTGACACCAGAGCTTAAGGTCTTAACTTCTATTCAGTGGCTCTTCATGTGGAGCGCTGTGTTCGGGCACCATGCTTGAACAGTTAATGACAAACAAGCTTGGTTTCAGAGCTGTCTGTATGGATGATGAGGGCTTGGACACTAATTTTTCTGAATGGATGAACAAAATATAGGACTTAGTGTGGGCATAGTAGCTGTCTTCAAAGATGTCAAGAGCCAGAGAGCATTATCAATCAAATGTTTGGCGGGGGCAGCAGAGATTCTCAAGTGTCAGATTTTAGTTGGCTATCATGTAAATCTTAGAAAAGACCAGTGGCTACCATTGTGGAATGAACTTCCTCAAGAGGCAGTAAGTGCCTTTTCATTGGAGTGTTCAACAGAAGATGGATGAAGACAGAATTGAGGTATTTTGTAGAGGAATGAGCTGAGTAACTTTAAAGTACTTTCCAGCTCTAATATTATGTGATATGTAGATATAAAACAAGTTTAGGGGCAGATTACCTCTCAAATTCCCATTAAAATTTTTTTTTCCCTGATGGATGCCAAATCTGTCAAATACTGCATCTGTTGAATCACTGGGTATATTTTAATGACAATTTAATAAAACGTATTTTCTTGATTACTAAATAAAAATGGCTGAATAGGGCTTCCCTGGTGGTGCGGTGGTTGAGAGTCCGCCTGCTGATGCAGGGGTCACGGGTTCGTGCCCCGGTCCGGGAGGATCCCACGTGCCGCGGAGCGGCTGGGCCCGTGAGCCATGGCCGCTGGGCCTGCGCATCCGGAGCCTGTGCTCCGCAACGGGAGAGGCCACAACAGTGAGAGGCCCACGTAACAAAAAAAAAAAAAAAAAAAAATGGCTGAATATACTGTGAAATTTTCTAGTTAAGAATAAATGCTAACGTAAAATTTCACCTAGCTTACTAAAATTCACCTGTCATAGTGAAGAACTTCAGTATAGCGTCTACTTTTAATTTAATATTTTTCTATGACTAACAATCATTAATTTATTTTTAAAAATCTAGTAAAAAAAGATTTTCACTCGACATGAAACATATGTTTCACTGAAGCATGTGTTCTTCAAAAAGATGTCTGCTTGAGATATATTAGGAGTACCTCTTATTGTTTATATTTTTAAAATTCAAATTTCTTTCTTAATACCACTACTATAATCCATGCAAGTAAATATTTTTAGCAGAGTTTGTGGTTAAGGAGAATGTAGAAATACAAATGATTTGTTTGGACTTTTTTATTTTCCTCACCAGAGAAATTTGGAACCCTTCCTTATGCTTCCTGAATTAGTGTTTTATTTTGACTGTCTAAGAGATAACTGTTATCTCTTTAACTTTTATTTTCGCTATGTCTAGAAAAATATTTCCACTGAGATTCTTAATACATCGATGGTTATAATAATCATAAAATACAACTAGATTTAAATTCAGATTTTAGATCCTCAGAAGGTACTTGATGAACACATAAGTAATCCCAAACTGATCCCCTACAGGTTTTTATTTTTCATTAAAAATAGAAATCGTTGAAAAATATTTTCTACCCTTTGAACATATATGTAGGACACAAGCTATATTTTATTGAAAAACAAGAAAATCTAAACATTAGTAAAGTTGGACAGTTTATTGTCTTATCCAAAAATTAGGTCACCAATGCCTCTGGTATAGGAATGAAAGTGGATTAACTCAACCTGGAATGAAAAGGAGACTAGCATGACTATTGCACCCTGAGTTCTGAGTATCTTATTTATGTCTAACTTAATTGTTAATTTTATATATTTTTAGAAAAAAAAAGGAAATAGTCATTTTTTCCCCTAATCTCCACCTGCCTGTTTTTAGTATGTGGCATAATGGTCTGAATGAGCTGAGGAAATTATTGCTTAGGACTCTGACTAGTTCCAGGACAGAAGCTTGCTGGTTTTCATTTCCTAATTTGTCAAAGAGAAACTCCTGGGAAGATGAACCTGAAAACTCACAGCTATATCAAGAAGTATCTTACTCAGGCCTCATTTATTCTTCAACATACGTTATTTTGAGTAACATTATATATGTATGTGTTGTGATCACTTTTCAACATGTATTGTTCTACTAGACTATAAATATAAATAATAATAGGTAACATTTATTGAGCTAAAACTCTGTCCTGTACCCAGAGAATTACCAAATTAGACTTAGATGAAAAACAGTCTTAATAATGGCTACTATTTACTGATGTCTAACCATATATCAGTTACTATGCTAAACACTTCACATGCATAATTTTATTTAAACCTATAAACAATCCTCTATAGAAAGCTCTTTTTTAGATCCATTTTGCTAATGAGGGAACAGAAGTACAAATGTTAATAATAATTTTCTCCAAGTCATATGTCTAGGATGTGAAAGTCAGAATTTAAAACCAGTTTGTCAGAATCCCAAGCCTGTGCTCTTACTTTACTGTCTTTCTCTACTTAAAATAATCCTAGTGAATGTATATGTTCCCTACCTTTCTGCTTCCTTACACCATGGTGTCTTCATTGGAAAGGAGGCTAAAAGTCAGGAAGTCAAAGGGCACACATTCTTTCTATCAACTCCACCATGTGATTTCTCAGGCCACGTTTGAATTCCTCTGATAAAAGCGAACTCAGTTCACCTAAGAAAACCAGTTTTATCCTTGAGTATCTAATATTATTAGACAAAATGAGTTATCTTGGGAGAATAAAAGAAAAAAAATCATCTTTTCCAAAGTGTGTCACAATTTAAAAATGCTACATGCCTGATTTGATTTTAATCTCCAAATCATCCTCTGTGTTAGTTCACGTATGTACTATATTATAATTATCCCTATTTTATAGATAACGGAACTCACCAAAAGATTCAGTGGCTTCATGCATTCAACCATTCAATAAATTTTTATCTGTACCTTCTATATGCCTGTTACCTTCTAAACTATTGGGGATAGAGAAATAAATAATATATAGCTCTACTCTTGAGGTCTTTAGAGACCATGACATTTTAGGGACTCAGATTCCTTCAGTGTAGCTACTCTGCTTCCTTTCTTAGTACTGAATTGTCATCACCAGAAAAATTCAAGTAGTACCCATTGTGATATTATGATTTCCTAAAGGTTTCAAAGCACTCATAAAATGGTGGTATTCTCCAAACATTTGCAGGAAGAGTGTCCTAGCAGATTGCTACACACACACATACACATATATACATATACATACATGCATACATATATATGTGTGTGTATGCATATTCACTACACACAATTATTTCTGGAATTAAGCACTTATCAGTTTGTAACTTTGCAATTTAAGAACACCTTTTTTCAGCATACAAGTGGGAAGAGACAGAGAGGAAGATCACACAGGATGTTTTATAGCCAAGTTTGGAAGTACCTCACTTTTGCCTATTGGTCAGAACTTAGTCACCTAAAACACAGGAGTGACTGGGAAATGAAATCTTACAGTGTGCTCAGGAAGGAAATGGAATGGTTGTGTAACTATAGTACCGGCTCTGTTTCACTTAAGATTTAAAAACTAATTATTAATATTCTAATAGGTTACAGGGGAGAAATCATCTGATTATTTCTATAAATACAAAAAAGGGTTTAATAAAATTTAACATCCATTCGTGATTTAAAAAAACAAAACATTTCTTAGCAAATTAGGAATAGAAGAGAAGCCACTGAAAAGTGATGAAGAATAGCTTATTAAAAATCTCTAGCTGTCATCATAGCTAATGATGAAACATTGAAAGCATTCCCTTTAACACCAGAACTAAGTTAAGAATATTTGCTATTATCACATCAATTAACCAGTTTATTAGTCGGTCCTTGTCAGCACACAGTAGGATAAAAGAAAATGTTTAAGGATTGGAGAAGAAGATACACAGATGCCATTAGTTACAGACAATATCCATGTCTTGAAACTCCCAAATATCTCACAGATAGTTTACCAAGGTTGATGTATACAAAATCAATATACATTTTCATAAACTAGCAGTAAACAGTTCAAAAACATATTTTAGGTGCCATTTGAAGAGCATCAAAATATACAAGGTAGATCAAAGTATATACTAATATAAATATTATACTGTATATAATATACAACAGTATATATACAAATTCAGATTTATATATATACATACAGATACAAAAATATACAGATGATAATCATTTGTGGAAAGACATGAAAAAAACCTATATTAAAGGTGGGATATAACATGCTTATGAATTGGAAGTCTTTTTTTTTAACATCTTTATTAGGGTATAATTGCTTTACAATGGTGTGTTAGTTTCTGCTTTATAACAAAGTGAATCAGTTATACATATACATATGTTCCCATATTTCTTCCCTCTTGCGTCTCCCTCCCACCCTCCCTATCCCACCCCTCTAGGTGGTCACAAAGCACCGAGCTGATCTCCCTGTGCTATGCGGCTGCTTCCCACTAGCTATCTATTTTACATTTGGTAGTGTATATATGTCCATGCCACTCTCTCACTTTGTCCCAGCTTACCCTTCCCCCTCCGCGTATCCTCAAGTCCATTCTCTAATAGGTCTGCATCTTTTGAATTGGAAGTCTTAACCTTGTAAAACCTCTATTAATATTACAGAATTTAATATTGTAGGAAGGCAAATGATCTTAGCATTTAGATCTCAGCTAAAATGTCACCTGCTCAAAGAGGTCTTCTCTGAACAGTCATTCCAAAGTAGCCACCCAGGCACTTTCACAGGTAACACCCTATTTTAATTAACTACACAATACTTTACATCATTTAATAATTCCCTTGTTATTTAAAATGTATTTATGTATGGGTGAACATATGTGTTTCTTCCTTCATTAAAATCTAAGCTTCATGAGAAGAGGGACACTGTCTACTTTCAATGCTGCTGTATCTTCAGCATGCAAAACATCATCTGACCTAGAGAGGAAATGCAACAACAATTCATGTTGCATTATGATTGTATCATTGTCAAGCTATCTGGCTTGCTGCATACTTGTGTTTTGTTACAGTGCTTTCTTTGTGTAGGAAATCAATGCACGTTAAAATAGCTATCAAAAAAACAACAACAATTTCTACTTAATGTATTTTAGAAGTATAAAGGCTGTTATATTAATTTTAACTATTGCAAAGTAAATTAGATTTTAATTGGATTACTACTTTGTCTCTAGTCGATCTGACAGAGGCATGGTGAAAATGAATACTTAGAATTGAAGCACTTTGCTTCTTAATCATAAAGCCAAGTCAAAATTTTTAAGATAGAGAAAGAAATCAATGACATTTGAGTAGCTTGGGGCAGGAGCCAGAAAAACACATTGTATGATATTGTGTGAGAACAACTATGAAATCAATAGAACTTCTGAGATTAAAAATATTAGACTATTAAATCCAAAAGTTTAGTCACTAATATTTTCCCTTGAGATTATTTTGCTAAGCAAGAAAAGTAGTTGTTTGCCAAGGAAGGACAAAATTAAATTAAAAATATTCACATGCACATTATCAAAGAAATTTGGATATGAAACAAAAATGTTTTAAAATTGTGCCTATGTTCATACTCCCTGCATGTTCTTAGTTCCAGGTTGTCTTAGCACATCTAGAATAACATGTGTAGAGCCCACCAGATATATCTTTAACATTTTGAGTGAATTAACTCAAACTCAAACATAAAATGGTTTATTTTTATATCAAAAAAGTAATATACTTGCAATGTAGAAATTCTAGGAAAAAACAGTATAAAGAATATTTAAAGTTTTAACTGTATATAGTGTTAGTATTTTGGTGAAACTTTTTCTTTGCATATTATTTTCATTTTAAATTTAATTTCTGAGTAGATAAAACATTCATTTGCTTTCAAAATCAAAACTGTATTAAATGTTTACATTGAAAGTCCTACTTCCCATCCATCCTTATTCTCCACTCCTCACACACTCTCTCCCTACAGATAACTACTTTTTGTAACTGAAATATAGTTGATTTACAATATTATATTAGTTTCAGGTGTATAGCATGGTGATTCAATATTTTTATAGATTATACTCCATTTAAAGTTATTATAAATATTGGCTATATTTCCTGTGCTGTACAATGTATCTTCATAGCTTATTTATTTTACACATAGTAGTTCGTACCACTTAGTCCCCTACCCCTGTGCTGCTTCTCTCCCCTGCCCTCTCCCCACTGATAGCCACTAATTTGTTCTCTGTATCTATGAGCCTGCTTCTGTTTTGTTATATTCATTCATGTGTTTTATTTTTTGGATTCCACATATAAGTGATAACATGCAGTATTTGTCTTTCTCTGTCTCATTTATTTCACTAAGCATTACCCTCCAGGTCCATCCATGTTGTTGCAAATGGCAAAATTTCATTCTTTTCTATGGCTGGGTAGTACTCCATTGTTTGTGTGTGTCTGTGTGTCTGTGTATATATGCAACATCTTTTTTATCCATTCATCTGTTGATGGGCGCTTAGGTTGCTTCCATATCTTGGCTATTGTAAATAATGATGCTGTGAACACTGGGGTGCATATATACAGATAACTACTTTGATTAGTGTCATGTATATTCTTCCCATGATTTTTTATGTGAATAAAGCCAAATACATATATATGTTCTTGTTATTATTTCTTTATTATTTAAAATATAGCATACTGAATGCTTATTTTTAAATTGAGCTATCCTTCTTTCTTTTTATAATACATCCCATAGAGAACTATTAATATATATATTCTCATATATATTCTTTAATAGATATAGCTTATTTTATTTTTTGTGGCTGCATAATATTCCATTACCCAGATATATCATCATTTATTTAACCAATTTTTCATTGATGGACACTTGAGTTGTTTCAAATCCTGTTATTACAAACAATGCTGTTTGTAAAGCAAGTGACCTTGCAAATAAGCCATTTCTTATGTGTGTGGGTGTGATAAATTGTACCAGTGTGCCCTCTGTATAAATTTTACCATTTTGCCCTCCTACCACCAGTGGATGAGAGTAATGTTTTCCTTAGCAACAGACTATGTTGTCAAACTTTTGTAATTTTGCAAAAGCATATTATCTTTACAAAAATAAATATCACACTGTATTTACAATTTCAGCACTGTATTTTAAGGATTACATAGAACATAATTAATTGTAGGTCAAAGAAGTAGAAGCATGCCAATAAAAATAGGTGTCCAATAAGTCAAAGGAGATTTTTCATTTTAAAGTTCAAAATGTAAAAAGCAACTGTGTGATTAAGTCCTACTTTGCCTTTTTCCTGTTAATGACTTTTTTCCTTTTAGTTGTACTTCTCAGTTTTAAGATTCAAATATATGGAAAGTTATTAAACCAACTATAAAATAATTTTACTTGGTTGTTAAAAAATTAGCATGATCACTTAATTCAGCATCCCAGATTATTTTGGTATTATAAATTTAGCTATTATACCGTTTCTTCCAAGGTTAAACCTAGGTCTTTTCCGCTTTACTTTTTAAACACACAAAGGGTTTATTAGTTGATTAAGATAAAGGATTAAATGAGAGTTTTAATTATTAACAACTTTCTGGTCCATTGATAATGGCTTATTGGACCTTTCTCTTTAGGGTTCCAGATTTTCCCATAATAAACATTATATAGCTATCACTGTTTTTGCTTTTTATATCTCTTTCATAATGAGACATAAACTCAAAAACATGTTTTTTTCTTTTCTCTTCTCCTCCCATAGACTTTGCTTCAAACTTTTGGCATTTATCACCCCCTGAGCAGCTGACATTTATTTTTCTAATTGAGAAATAATAATAAATGTGGTAAAATAGCATATACTGTTGGACATGAAATAAAAGGTCAAGGTCCTAGTAACCGGTTGAGAGGGGTTAGCTGTTGAACTTAGTCATTTCTGAATAAGGACTCTTACTTAACCTTGCCACAGATATTCCGTCCTGGAATCCCAGGACATGAAGTGACACTGGTTTAATCAATTCCTCCTATTGAGAGCAGAGGGTTGGATGAGGAGGGATTTTCTTTAGCTAACACCTATTTGAATGTCTTGCACACTGTGGATTCTCCCCTCAAATCACTGGCTAGTTAAAATTTAGGCACCACTTACCAGCACTTGAGAATTAGCAGTGGACTCCTTTCAAAATGTCAGCTGTTTATAAACTCCTCCCTAGGGGTCATTAGAAAGCTTGTTTCAAAGCCTTTATATGTATTTGTTTCCTTTGGCTACTGTAACAAATTACCACAAACTTGTTGGCTTAAAACAACAGAAATTTATTCTCTCACAGTTCTGGAGTCCAGAAAGTCCAAACTCAAGGTGTAGGCAGGGCCAAACTCCCTTCAGAGGCTCTAGGATGGAACTTTCCAGCTTCTGGTGACAGCATTTCTTGGTTTGCGACTGTGTCATTCCAGTCTTTGCCTCCCTTTTCTCATCACCCTCTCCTCTGTGTGTGCAACAGATCTCCCTGTGTCGAGCTCTTGTAAAGGCACTTGGCATTGTACTTAAGGTCCACACAGATAATTCAGGATAATTCTCTGTTAGGATCCTTAACTTAATCATATCTGCAGAGACCGTTTTCGCAATAGAATAACATTCCCAGGTTCCAGGGATTAGGACCTGATATCTTCTAGTGGCCAATATTCAGAGTATTGTACTATATTTAGATATGTTCTAGAACTATCTTCCACAGTACTTACCGCAAGGCAGTATAACTTTGAGACTCCAAAATGCTTATTCAACCCTGCCTTCTACTGTCATTCTTCTTTGTGTTAAAAATATGTTTGGGGCTTCCCTGGTGGCGCAGTGGTTGAGAGTCTGCCTGCCGATGCAGGAGACACGGATTCGGGTTCGTGCCCTGGTCTGGGAAGATCCCACATGCCGCGGAGCGGTTGGGCCCGTGAGCCATGGCTACTGAGCCTGCACGTCCGGAGCCTGTGCTCCGCAACGGGAGAGGCCACAACAGTGAGAGACCTGCGTACCACAAAAAAAAAAAAAGTTTGTATATTTTTCCTTAGTACACAGTAATACGTGCTCATTATTTTAACGTTTTTAAAAAATAAGAAAAACTTAGCAAAATAAAAATTATTTATGACCTGGCTATTCGAAGATAATCTATACTAACATTCCATTTTTTCTAAGCATTTTGGCATTCTCAACACATAGTACATACTAAATATATGTTTGATGAATAAACAGGTAAGTGAATGAATGAATAAATCACACTGCAGCTTTCTATCATATAAAAAATACTAGCTAAGGAAGTGGAGCTTGGATTTACAGAAGGTCAAATTGCATCTCTACACTTCACCAGCTGCACGCTACTCAACTTATTTATGCTTCAACCTTCCTTCTGTAAAGTGGACAGTGGTAATTTACCTCCACACATGGTATTCTAGAAGATTAAAATGTACATCAGAGTGCTGGCACACAGTAAGTCTCAGCAGATGGTTAGCTGTAATGATTCAAGATGGAAAAGGGGGATTTCACTCTGAAGGGAAGAATTTGGGGTAGAAATTGTTGGGGGATAGAGTTTGTGTCAACAGTTGGATATTTTTTCTTCCAATTACAATGTTTCAAAAATGGCATGGGGCACCTTAAGAAAGGTTGTGAGGTAGATGTTGTGGGAAAATTCTGGATGCCTGTGGTATCGCAAAGGGATTCATGTATTAGATAAGCATGAAAAAAGTAATTTCTAAGTTGTCTACCAATTTTGAGAGTGTAATTATAGAATTTTGGTTTTAGAATAATGTCTTCCTTTTTCCACATTTTCAATCTGTTTTTTCCCCTGTAGTCAAGGAATTTCTCCATTGTCCAATTAATTAAAAACATGTAGCTAGGATGATAATGTCTGAGTTTCCAGGGAGAATGTTCATTTAGAAGGACCCCATCAGAGAAGAAATTCAAGAACTTCCTCTGTTCTGTCCAGAGGGGGAGTTCACATGGGGCGAGGGATCCTTGTGTCTGAAAAGAAAGATTTAAAAGCTTTTAAATAAATTACATCAAAACATTGCACATATTTTTTTCTATCACAATTATTGCTATTCTGTTAGCCTCCTAGGGTCTGAACATATGTAATAATGTTATTCAAATGCTGTTTTAAAATTAGAGTGAACCCAGAATGACAATGCTTCTCAAGTTCTTAATTTGCAGTTTAGAATATAAAGCATCAAGATGAGACATCTGTATAGAGAATTTATTTCTATTTATTCAGTACTTATAAAACAGTTATGCTATTATGTTTATCATTGTTAATTTAAATAATAGTTTGGAAACATTAACACTGCTTAGGTCAGTGTTCCCCAAGCAGTTTGCACTGCAGAATTATTTTGGTAGGTCCTAAATTTGAACCAATTTGCAAGTCTCCCCTTCTCGTAATTCCTTAGAAGCACCCCAGAAATCAGTATAACTATTTCGGGGGCTAAGAAGAAACTCGATAACTATTTATAAACATTCTTCAAACTGCTTTAAGTAACAGTAATTGATTAGAAATAAGAACATGAATTGGGTTAATAATTAATACAAATAAGTATTTGGAATCTACTGTGCCAGTCTCTTTGCTAGGTGCTTCCTGAGCTTTATTTCCCTCATGTATAAAATGAGAGTCATGACACAGAGTCATGAGGCAAATTAATGATACTGTATAAGTAGAATATGCATTTGCTTAGCAAAGTAATATATGGTCAAGAAATGTTAGCAATCATCATTATCAATATCATTTTGCTTTGCTGTTTGTTATTATGATTGCTAATTAGAGGTTTATTTGTTTTAATCTAGTCTTACAGACATGATAGACTGACTTCAAATTTTCTAATTAGTTTACTTCCCTGTTCACTCAACTAGATGATAATACTAGCAGATGTATTTTGAACTTTTACTAGAATCATCCTATTATTTGGGGATTAGCAAAATATGGACCCAAAATATCTTGCAGACTTCTGGGATATAAGAAAGACTTTTTAAAATATTAAAAAGCAACTAAAAATACCATGTACCCAGCATTTTTCTACAAACTACACATATATTAGTTCACAGTTATAAAGTAGGTTCTATTTTTATCCCATTTTAAGGATGAACATGAAGAATAGAAAGGATAAATATCTTGCCTGAAGTCACTTGGTCAATCGGTGGGAGAGTGGGTATCTGAACCTAGGCAGTTTGACTCCAGAATAAATTTACTTAACCACTGACTTCATTGTCATTGGTAGATTGGGATATGGCTGGAGCACTTGTGGATACAATTTTATGTCCTTTAAAAGCATACAGTAACCTGTTTCCTTTTCATAACAGGGGCTTATCTGTAATAGGTTGGGTTTGGGGGTTTTTTTTCCCAATTTTCTGCCTACCCTGAGTGATTCTCAGATCCAGGAGTACAAGGACATTATTGGAATTTCTAACCATTACATTCTCTGTGCCTAAGACAGGGCCTGGCACATGCTAGGTGTTATTTAATAACTATTTGTTGAATGAATTAATGAAGTTACTTGATACAAAGAAGAAAGTCACACCGATCTACGATATTAAAACCTAATCTATTTTACTCTACTAAACATTGTTGAGTAATATTTATTTCACCTTGATATCATTTTCAAACCTCTAGTTTGAAAATACACATATATTGTCACATTAAAAATACACATATATTGTCAAGCTGAGACTTTGCATTGTTCCTTGTGATGCTCATGATCATTGTTCATGCTGGAAAAAAAAAATCTCATTATTGTGCTTATGAAACTAACAAAGCTACTGGATATGCATACATTTTTCCAGTCCAAATCCCAGAGAATAATATCACCATGCTTACTTTCAACAACATCTAGTCTTACCCCAATATCTTGTGGTTTTGGCTCAATGATCTGATATTAACTAAAGATGAGCTGCTTTTCTAATAGCAATTTTAGCTGAAAGCAAAATACTAGTATGGTTCTGAATTATGTTTCTTTTGCCAACTCTTAGTTGTCAACTATAAAAAAAAGAATTTAGCATATTATTCCATTTTGAAGTTGTAAAGATGCTTTATAAAAGGGATATTCCCTATAGGGGAGAAAAATAAGTGTAATTCCATTCTGAATATGCTGATTAACTATTGCCATATAATTATTGCCATATGTAGTGAACTGTCAAAAAGAGTACATCCCCTTTCTTGTACTTGAGCCTCTTCTCTCTGATCATCCAAAATTTGCAGTGAGGTATATTGAACATCATGGGTTAATATGCCCTTTCTTAAAAAACTCAAGAATATTTGCACCCTGGATGTTTTGTCACTAAAGATCCCCAGCAAGAAATTGATGGCTCTACCTCAAAAGGTGTAATTGAAGAGTGTGTGGTAAAGAAATTATTTAAAATTTGTTGGAAAGGTTACTGGAAACCGAAAGGATAGTGAAAAAGCTCTGGGGCTAAAAAGAGGGAGGAACCCATTACCACTCTGGTCTACTGGCACCTGCAGAAGCCTGAAGGTCTAGGAGTTGTGGACTAAGATAGTCAATGCAACTAGGGTCAAATTGCTGCCTAGCATGGAGGGAGAGTTATCTTGGCTTGACTCTGGTGGCTTTCTGACTTCCTGCTGTGGCCTCGAAACCAACCTGAAGCCAGAGGTCAAGAGAGCCTGGTTTATGCAATTTGTAGAGATTAGTCTTCTAGGGTACAGAATAGAGTGATGGGTTGATAGAAGATCTGGAGGGCAAATAAGGAATACCCAGCATAGCTACTAACAAAAAATTAAAGAATTGAGTTTGGGCTCAAGAACATGGGCCTCATGGAGCTTGAATCTTCCTAATTTCCCATTTCTAACAAGAGGCATCAACTTTCTTTCAGATATACAGAAGAGAAAAACTGAAGTCATCTTGACTCTTCCTTCTTCATTCCCTGAGTTAAAGATATGACCAGTTTCTTTCATATTTCCTCAAAATAGATCTCTAATAATTCATCTCTAATGCAAATTTATGCCATTTCTACTGCTGACAACTTTATGTCTTGACTTTGCTCTCTTATGTCAAATTAATTGCTTTGTGGTAACAAACTTCTAAGAGGTGGTATTTTTAAATCTCCTGCTTTGCTCAAGAACCTACTCTGGTTCTCAGCTGTCATGGACATCAAGTGCAACGTCCTCTGCCTAGTGTTCGACTTCCCACAGCATGTCCTCAACATCACCAAGAAACCTTGCTTCCTAACTATTCCTCCACATGAATCTTCTCCTTAGTCTAACGTGCTCTGCACATACGGTTCTAATTACTGTTTTGCTGATACTACGTCCTCCATTTGGGAAGATTACCCCTAGCTCGCTAAATCTTAAAACCTTAAACTACTTTAAAAACCATTTTCTTCATATTATCTTTCGAACTAATCAGACTGCCTTTATGGCACTCTCTTCTTAAACTTTTATTTTATATATATATATTTTTTTTCAACCTACTTTGACACTCACTTGTTCAACAGTTATATACTGTTATTCTTCTATTGAGAGTAGAGTTTATTTCTTTCAAATACCTCACATCACCTGAGATAGTTCTAGAAATATTATCTGACATATGGTAGTGTCTCAATACATTATGTTTTAATCAGATGAGGTACTTGAATTGTATTTGTTTATTAGTTGTTTGTTTGGTTAGTTAGTTTAGGGCAACTCTGGAAGAATTAACCAAACCCACACAAACAGTGCATACTTTTTGACTACTAATTTCTCTTGTAGGTATTTGTCCTAAAGAATAAGTTAAGGAGAAGCTCAAAGGTTTAACTTCATGGATGTTCATGGAAATGTTATATGTAATAACAGTTACAAAAAATCATAAACACTTTACAATAATAAAGGATGTGATAGTATGCATATTCGAGGAAGTAATGTACTATGCTATACAGCTTTTTAAAATGATGTAGATTATTAAACTGACATAATAACAATATATGACTTAAGTTTTGAAGCAGATAATAAATATTTTGACTACTATTTTTGTAAAAATTACTGTATATGTTAATACACACATATACATAAATACATACCAATATGGATAGGTGCATATGGTGTTAATATTGGTTATCCTATGGTGGTGGGTAAATTATAGATTTTTGTTTGTTTATGTGCATTTTCTGACAATATATACACTGCAAAATAATTAGAAGATAACTATCACAATTAACACCCTTCTTTTAGTTATAGATATTAACTGCTTTGTTTGTATACAAGGTGATCAAGTTAGTTGTTTCAATTAAATGACTTTATTTTACTTACTGAATGACTTAATGAACTAACCACAGAAAAGGTTTGGCAATTGCAGTATACCCTGCCCTAAATATTGCCTCCTGATAAGTAAACTATTATTTTTACAACACAATTTGTTTGGAAAACTGTCAAAATATAAATATAATGTCAAATTTGAAAATGAAAATGATAATTTCAGCCAGAAGTAGCTATTTCTCATCTACAAAAAAGACAACAAAGGATAGCATTACTCTGCCTTTTAATTATCAAGTGAAGTTGATTGGGATTTCATAGAGGGGAATAGTTTATGTAGAAGAGTGGCTTGAATTCAACTTATAGGACATATGTACAGTTTAAGATCCTAAATAGAGCCTGAAGACAGAATTAAATATGTCATACGTGTATACATACAAACATACATGCATGCAGAAATGAATGTTGTGTCTATCTAGAAGGTTAGATGGTATGTTCTAAAACTGAGCTAAATCACACCTTTAATTATTTCACAAAAGCACTTCAGGAAGTAAAGTAAACTAGTAATTGAAACAACTGATTTTATTACTCTATATAAACCTCTCTATAAATGGTCTTAATTATAATGAATATTTTCAAAGTCTTAGTAATCTTTTAAATTATTTAAAAAATACCAGTAAGTAGAATGGAATCCATAGGCAAGAGGACACTAGATATGATGAGAAGTAGGAAATTTTACTTCCTGGAGGAGGAAAACAAAGGCAGTACCTCCAACACCTCACCTTGTAAGGTGCAGACAGATGGGGAGGTACCCTTCTAACCTCTAATTCCTTAGGTTTTAGTTAGGGAGTGCTATGCTTTATCACTCTAAGCCCAGAAGGAGGGACAAATATAATGACGATAATATTCTCTGCCAAACCAGGCAGAATGAAAGTTGTGTAAAATATTATTTGAGCTAAATATTGCTTAAAGCTGGGAAAATGGACAATATAATATAGTGGATAAGAGTATAGGCTTTTGAATCCAGCGTGCTTGGTTTTGAATACTGGGTTTACTGTACTAACAGTACGCATTCACTCAGCAATACCTTTTTTAAACATTAACCTTATGCCAGGTGAAGTGCTAGGCTTTGGCAGTAGCTTAGGGTAAAAAACACGCATTATGGGCTTCCCTGGTGGCGCAGTGGTTGAGAGTCCACCTGCCGATGCAGGGGACACGGGTTCGTGCCCCGGTCCGGGAAGATCCCACATGCTGCGGAGCGGCTGAGCCCGTGAGCCATGGCCGCTGAGCCTGCGCGTCCGGATCCTGTGCTCTGCAACGGGAGAGGCCACAACAATGAGAGGCCCGCGTACCGCAAAAAAAAAAAGAAAAAAAAAAAGAAAACAACAACAACAAAAAATCACACATTATATTTGCTCTTTTATAGTTTAATGATAGAGATAAACATTAATTAAATAATCTTACAAATAACATAATTGCATACACTAGTAAATCAGTCTAAGGAAAATTCAGGAAGCTATGCAAGTATATTTTAGATATAGTCAATCTGAAAAATTGGTATAAAACAGCCAGAGAAAGAATGTAGTTCTAAGGTAAATGAGAGCATGATGCCATTTATAGAAGGGCAATTGACTAGATCATAGGAAGCATTGAAAGTGTAAGAGTGGGAAAATTAGTTTAGAGGTATAGGTGGAGCCAGACCTCCCAGAGCTTTATTCTAAGACAAAGGAAAGCCATTGGAGATTTTCAAGCAGGAAAGTTGCAAGATCAAATTTCTGTTTCTAAAGATCACTCTGACCACCTTAAGGAAAAAGAATGGATTAAAAGATGTTCCAGTATTGAGGGGAATTTAATGAATGGGTATTTGAAACATTCCAGATAAGGAGACAACAGTCTCTTGGACTAGGGCTTGGTGGTGGTAAAGTTACAGTAGAATAAAGATAATGACTGCTACGTTTCTGGCTTTTGCAACTGATTGCAAGATGGTGCTGAGTTAGGGAATACATAAATAGGACCTGAATTAATTGCATTTTAATTTGACTAAGTTTAGTTTAAGATGCTTTTGAGATATCCAAATGGAAACGTCAAATAAGCTCAAATAATGGAAATAATGTCAAATAATGGAAATAGATTCAGTGTAGACAACTCTTTGCTAGGGAAGGAAAAAAAATGAAACGAGAACTGGAGTGGGAGGTGGAGTCAAAGTAACTTTTTAAATAGGATTGACTTTTAAATATGTCTCTGTGCTGATGAAAATGATGCACTAAAGAGAAGAAAATCCAACAGAAAAGAGAGGGGATAATCAAGAGAAGGCTATGGCAGCATTGGCTAACTTATTGAATGTCTCTGCCTTGGTTTTCACAGCTATAAAATGGGGGAAAATAATACCTACCTTATAAGATTATTCTAGCAAGTAATATTATGTTGGTTGAATGCTCAGTAAAAATTTTCAGCACACAGAATACATTTAATAAATTGGTGCTTAAAATGAACTCAGCATCTAACACAGTGTTTTGTATATATTAGGTGCTCAACAAATATTTGTTAAATGTTGAATGAATATGATGCTGTTACATGATTTTGGACTAGATGGGAATATAAATGAGTCTGATGCATATTACTGTATCCTGGGTTACAGATGCACCTTGAATATTCACTGATGATGATGATATTCAATATTTGCCATCTGATAATGATGTTTGGGACATTTGTGTTCACAGGGTACTATTTTTCTGCCTGGAAATAAAGTCCTTGAACATCCCTGCAATGAAGAGAGCCCAGGGAAATTCCTTTTTGAAGTAGTTCCAGGTAAGATATTTTTCTGGTTTGATTCAACTATTGCCATTCCATGTTGGTAAAGGTGAAGACAGGTCAGACAGCCTCTATTTTTCTTGAGTCATGGCTAAGAACATTAATTTGACGAGGCAAGGGTCAACATTGGTTAGTATTTACACAGATAATGATTCCAGGTTTGTACACTGGTACAAATGAACACATGTACACACATACATGTGTCCACATGACTATTGGATTTCCATTTGTCCATGAGACTCCAGAGCTGACCAGAAGTCATGACACAGCACTTGTTAGGGACTATTGGAGACAAAGGTAATTTTACAGTGCTCTTGTGGCATGAAATTTGACTAGGTGTTCCAGGTAGAATGCCTTGTCCAGCTGATTCACTGTCATATTTTCTTACAAAACTGCATCTTTTTTTTTTTCGCGGTACGCGGGCCCCTCACTGCCGTGGCCTCTCCCGTCGCGGAGCACAGGCTCCGGACGCGCAGGCTCAGCGGCCATGGCTCACGGGCCCAGCCGCTCCGCGGCATGTGGGATCTTCCCGGACTGGGGCACGAACCCGTGTCCCCTGCATCAGCAGACGGACTCTCAACCACTGCGCCACCAGGGAAGCCCCAAAACTGCATCTTTAAGGAGCCTTTGTTATAAAAACAAAACAAAAGCCCTCCTTAAATAACTGACCAAGGATTGCAGTTCTGTACCTCATCTTCATTCACAACCAACCACTTCCACATGTTTGGCTGGTAGCATTGAGACTGTCTCTGCCAAGTCATCAGATCCTGCAGTTACATTTCTTCAACATCTGTTCATTTTTTTTAGTCATCTGCATCCACCCCTCTCAGAATACCTGATCTCCACTTAAGTCTTTGACTCACCCAGCAACACACTTTTCAAGGCTGTGATCTACTTCTTTGATCAGTTCATTAGCCCTTCTTTAATACTTGGTGTAAGAAAAAGGGAGTTAGGAACCTGGTTTTCATAGCTTTGGCTCTGACTGACCCAGTTAATGTGATATTAACATTGACTTAATCACAGCCTAGGGTGAGTGTGAATTTATTTGGTTGACTAATATGTAATGCATATCAATAATGCCAGTACAAAGGCAGTCAATAAAACATTTTCCCCAGATTTATAAATGCTAAGAATCTAAAATGTGAAAGCATATTTTTTTCCCCTCAATGAAAACAGCTGTAGCTCTGGGTTCATCTGGCTCACAATGGAATCCATGACTAAATGTTAATTAATGCAGCTGAAGTGCAGAAAGCTTAGTCGGATGCATCGTGTTGTTTCCCCCCAGGGAGAACATATTGTAGGAAACCTGAATCCTGTTTGCTCTATTAAAATCTTTTTATACTTACTTCTTGGTGGAATACCCTATATGGAACCAAATTCCAGATGTTTCAAAGTCTTTGAAGTATCAGTAGAGGAAATTTCTTTCACTGTTTATTCTCAGACATTAGGCCTGTGGGCTTTGAAATGAGCATGGTATTAAACTGACAGCTTTGATTCTGTATCTTCAATAACACTAAAGGTCCACTTTCCCATGCAAGTCTACTAAATGTGTAGAGATTTCACTTTTTGGGGAAGATGTTCTGATATACTGTAGGTAGATATTGTCAAGACTGTTCTCAGAAGAGCTGTGTCTTCAAGCCCATGAAATCACAAAGCTTCCCCTCCAAGGTTGCAGTTCTTGGGTATGTGTTTCGAGTGCAATGCATATGATATAATGGCTTTTAATGAGCAAAGCTTAAGGGGTTTACGACTGTATGCTGTAGAATCTGAAGATTGTCATTCCAAAAAAAAATTTCTTTTTTTTCAAGGAAGTTCAGGTTGGCTGCAATAATTATGGAAATAAACATATCAATACTATGCCCATAGCTCATTTGAAAAGATGCTTTCTGAATCATTAATACAATATGTAGTAGCTTCTAAATTAGGTTTTATAATTCTGAATCATCTTATGGAGTGACAAGAGAACTGTGCCAAATGCTTCTTTAAAGAGAGAATTGGAAAAACACAATGGCTGCATTGAGAATCCAGTGTTTGAGCCATGAATCTTGGTCATCGGGGTTTTTGGTGTGTCCCTAACATTAGGATGGAATTTCCAGGCAAATGTTTCTGTATTTGTATGAGGATGTGAGGATTGGTATCACATGATTTTAACGAATTTTCGCAAAATCAAGATTACTTAGGGCTTTTTGCACCAGAAACTCTGGTTGGAAAGGCTGGGGCAAGGCATCTGCATGTGGCACCCTGTGAGCAAGTGAAGCTAAACTAAGAACAAAGGAAAATAGGACTTTTCATTCCTGGCCCTGCTTCACCTGTATACATGGGTGAACCCATGTTGTGCAGCAGAACTAGAAAGAAACACTTATCCTTCCAGAAACACCAGCCATGTGGCTGACAGTGTCTTGGTGCTCTGGCCTGGTGTCAGGCCTTAGCCTCTGAAGTGGGAGAGCCAATTTCAGGACATTGGACCACCAGAGACATCCCGGCCCCATGTAATATCAATCAGCGAGACCTCTCACAGAGATCACCATCTCAACGCTAAGACCCAGCTCCACCCAATGGCCAGCAAGCTCCAGTGCTGGATGCCCCATGCCAAACGACTAGCAAGACAGGAACACAACCCCACCCATTAGCAGAGAGGCTGCCTAAAATCATAATAAGTTCACAGACACCCAAACACACACCACACGAGGCAGCCCTGCCCACCATAAAAACAAGATCCAGCCCCACCCACCAGAACACAGGCACCAGTCCTCTCCACCAGGAAGCCTACACAAGCCACTGAAACAACCTCACCCACTGGGGGCAGACACCAAACAACGGGGACTACAAACCTGCAGCCTGCGAAAAGGAGACCCCAAACACAGTAAGTTAAACAAAATGAGAAGACAGAGAAATATGCAGCAGATGAAGGAGCGAGGTAAAAACCCACCAGACCAAACACATGAAGAGGAAATAGGCAGTCTACCTGAAAAATAATTCAGAGTAATGATAGTAAAGATGATCCAAAGTCTTGGAAACAGAATGGAGAAAATACAAGAAATATTTAACAAGGACCTAGAAGAACTAAAGAGCAAACAAAAAATGATGAACAACACAATAAATGAAATTAAAAATTCTCTGGAAGGAATCAATAGGAGAATAATTGAGGCAGAAAAACGGATAAGTGACCTGGAAGATGAAATAGTGGAAATAACTACTGCAGAGCAGAATAAAGAAAAACAAATGAAAAGAATTGAGGACAGTCTCAGAGACTTCTGGAATAACATTAAATGCACCAACATTCAAATTATAGGGGTCCCAGAAGAAGAAGAGAAAAAGAAAGGGTCTGAGAAAATATTTGAAGAGATTATAGTTCAAAACTTCCCTAATGTGGGAAAGGAAATAGTCAACAAAGTCCAGGACGTGCAGAGAGTCCCATACAGAATAAATCCAAGGAGAAGCAAACTATTAAATAAACTATGAAAAATTAAATACAAGAAAAAATATTAAAAGCAGCAAGGGAAAAGCAACAAATAACATACAAGGGAATCCCCATAAGGTTAACAGCTGATCGTTCAGCAGAAACTCTGCAAGACAGAAGGGAGTGGCAGGACATATTTAAGTGATGAAAGGCAAAAACCTACAACCAAGATTACTCTACCCAGCAAGGATCTCATTCAGATTCAATGGAGTAATTGAAAACCTTACAGACAAGCAAAAGCTAAGAGAATTCAGCACCACCAAACCAGCTTTACAACAAATGCTAAAGGAACTTCTCTAGGCAGGAAACACAAGAGAAGGAGAAGACCTACAAAAACAAACCCAAAACAATTGGAAAATGGGAATAGGAACATACATATTGATAATTAACTTAAATGTAAATGGATTAAATGCTCCAACCAAAAGACATAGATGGCTGAGTGAATACAAAAACAAGACCCGTATATATGCTGTCAACAAGGACCAGCTTCAGACCTGGGGACACATACAGACTGAAAGTTAGGGGACCGAAAAACAGATTCCATGCAAATGGAAATCAAAAGAAAGCTAGTGGAGCAATTCTCATATCAGACAAAATAGACTTTAAAATAAAGACTATTACAAGACACAGAGAAGGACTCTACATAATGATCAAGGGATCGATCCAAGAAGAAGATATAACAATTGTAAATATTTATGCACTCAACATAGGAGCACCTCAATACATAAGGCAAATACTAACAGCCATAAGAGGGGAAATCGACAATAACACATACATAGTAGGGGACTTTAACGCCCCACTTTCACCAATGGACAGATCATCCAAGATGAAAATAAATAAGGAAACACAAGCTTTAAATGACACATTAGACAAGATGGACTTAATTGATATTTATAGGACATTCCATTCAAAAACAGCAGAATATACTTTCTTCTCAAGTCCTCATGGAACATTCTCCAGGATAGATCATATCTTGGGCCACAAATCAAGCCTTGGTAAATTTAAGAAAATTGAAATTGTATCAAGTATCTTTTCCGACCACAACGCGACGAGACTAGATATCAATTACAGGAAAAAAACTGTAAAAAATACAAACACATGGAGGCTAAACAATACACTACTATATAACCAAGAGACCACTGAAGAAATCAAAGAGGAAATCAAAAAACGCCTAGAAAAAACTGACAATGAAAACACGACGACCGAAAACCTATGGGATGCAGCAAAAGCAGGTCTAAGGGGGGAGTTTATAGCAATACAATCCCACCTTAAGAAACAAGAAACATCTCAAATAAACAACTTAACCTTACACCTAAAGCAATTAGAGAAAGAAGAACAAAAAAATCCAAAGTTAGCAAAAGGAAAGGAATCATAAAGATCAGATCGGAAATAAATGAAAAAGAAATGAAGAAAACAATAACAAAGATCAGTAAAACTAAAAGCTGGTTCTTTGAGAAGATAAACAAAATTGATTAACCATTAGCCAGACTCATCAAGAAAAAATGGGAGAAGACTCTAATAACCAGAATTAGAAATGAAAGTGGAGAAGTAACAACTGACACTGCAGAAATACAAAAGATCATGAGAGATTACTACAAGCAACTCTATGCCAATAAAATGGAAAACGTGGAAGAATGGACAAATTCTTAGAAAAGTACAACCTTCCAAGACAGAACCAGGAAGAAAGAGAAAATATAAACAACCAATCATAAGCACTGAAATTGAAACTGTGATTAAAAATCTTCCAACAAACAAAAGCCCAGGACAAGATGGCTTCACAGGCGAATTCTATCAAACATTTAGGGAAGAGCTAACACCTATCATTCTCAAACTCATCCAAAATATAGCAGAGGGAGGAACACTCCAAAACTCATTCTACAAGGCCACCATCACCCTGATACTAAAACCAGAAAAGATGTCACAAAAAAAGAAAACTACAGGGCAATATCTTTGATGAATATAGATGCCAAAATCCTCAACAACATACTAGCAAACAGAATCCAACAGCACATTAAAAGGATCATACACCATGATCAAGTGGGGTTTATTCCAGGAATGCAAGGATTCTTCAATATATGCAAATAAATCAATGTGATACACCATATTAACAAATTGAAGGAGAAAAACCATATGATCATCTCAATAGATGCAGAAAAAGCTTTTAACAAAATTCAACACCCATTTATGATAAAAACCTTCCAGAAAGTAGGAATAGAGGGAACCTACCTCAACATAATAAAGGCCACATATGACAAACCCACAGTCAACATCATTCTCAGTGGTGAAAAACTGAAACTATTTCCTCTAAGATCAGAAAAAAGACAAGGTTACACACTCTCACAGCTATTATTCAACATAGTTTTTGAAGTTTTAGCCACAGCAATCATAGAAGAAAAAGAAATAAAGGGTCCAAAAGGGAAAACAAGACATAAAACTTTCACGGTTTGCAGATGACATGATACTATACATAGAGAATCCTAAAGTTGCTACCAGAAAACTACTAGAGCTAATCAATTAATTTGGTAAAGTAGCAGGACACAAAATTAATGCACAGAAATCTCTTGCATTCCTATACACTAACAATGGAAAATCAGAAAGACAAATTAAGGAAACACTCCCTTTAACCATTGCAATGAAAAGAATAAAATATCTAGGAATAAACCTACTTAAGGAGACAAAAGACCTGTATGCAGAAAACTATAAGACACTGATGAAAGAAATTAAAGATGATACAAACAGATGGAGAGATATACCATGTTCTTGGATTGGAAGAATTAACATTGTGAAAATGACTATACTATCCAAAGCAATCTACAGATTCAATGCAATCCCTATCAAACTACCAATGGCATTATTCACAGAACTAGAACAAAAAATTTCACAATTTGTATGGAAACACAAAAGACCCCGAATAGCCAAAGCAATCTTGAGAAAGAAAAGCAGAGCTTGGTGGGGAAGCAGGCTCCCTGACTTCAGACTGTACTACAAAGCTACAGTAATCAAGACAGTATGGTACTGTCACAAAAATAGAAATAGATCAACGCAACAGGATAGAAAGCCCAGAGATAAACCCATTCACATATGGTCACCTCATCTTTGATAAAGGAGGCAAGAATATACAATGGAGAAAAGACAGCCTCTTCAATAAGTGGTGCTGGGAAAACTGGACAGCTACATGTAAAAGAATGAAATTAGAACACTCCCTAACTCCATACACAAAAATAAACTCAAAATGGATTTAAGACCTAAATGTAAGACCAGACACTATAAAACTCTTAGAGGAAAACATTGGCAAAACACTCTATGACATCAATCACAGCAAGATCCTTTTTGACCCACCTCTTAGAAAAATGGAAATACAAACAAAAATAAACAAATTGGGCCCAATGAAACTTAAAATCTTTTGCATAGCAAAGGAAACCATAAACAAGACAAAAAGACAACCCTGAGAATGGGAGAAAATATTTGCAAACAAAGCAGCTGACAAACGATTAATCTAAAAATATACAAGTAGAACATGCAACTCAATATCAAAAAAAAACAAAACAAAACCAAATCCAAAAATGGGCAGAAGACCTAAATAGACATTTCTCCAAAGAAGATATACAGATTACCAACAAACACATGAAAGGATGCTCAGCATCACTAATCATTAGAGAAATGCAAATGAAAACTACAATGAGGTATCACCTCACACCAGTCAGAATGGCCATCATCAAAAAATCTACAAACAATAAATGCTGGAGAGGGTGTGGAGAAAAGGGAACCCTCCTGCACTGTTGGTGGGAATGTAAATTGATAGAGCCACTATGGAAAACAGTATGGAGGTTCCTTAAAAAACTAAAAATAGAACTATCATATGACCCAGCAATCCCACTACTGAGCTCATACTCTGAGAAAACCATAATTCAAAAAGAGTCATGTCCCACAATGTTCATTGCAGCACTATTTGCAATAGCCAGGACATGGAAGCAGCCCTCGTGTCCATTGACAGATGAATGGGTAAAGGAGATGTGGCATATATATACAATGAAATATTACTCAGCAAGAAAAAGAAACGAATTTGGGGTGTTCGTAGTGAGGTGGATGGACCTAGAGTCTGTCATACAGAGTGAAGTAAGTCAGAAAGAGAAAAACAAATACCGTATGCTAACACATATATATGGAATCTTAAAAAAAAAAAAATGGTTCTGACGAACGTAGGGGCAGGACAGGAATAAAGACACAGATGTAGAGAATGCACTTGAGGACATCAGGAAGTGGAAGGGGAAGCTGGGATGAAGTGAGAGAGTAGTGCTGACCTATATACACTACCAGATGTAAAATAGATAGCTAGTGGGAAGCAGTTCCATCTCACAGGGGGATCAGCTCAGTGCTTTGTGACCACCTAGAAGGGGTGAGATAGGCAGGGTGGGAGGGAGATGCAAAAGGAAGGGGGTATGTGGATATATGTATACATATAGCTGATTCACTTTGTTATATAGGAGAAACACAACATCGTAAAGCAGCTATACTTCTATAAAGATGTTAAAAAAAAAGATTACTTAGGGATAGCATGACACTTGATTTATCTTTGCAAATGAGAATGGCAAGATAATATTTTCTAATTATTCCAATTGTGTGATAGTTTGACATAGAGAATCTGGAAAATCCGAGAGTGTTTTCACTTGTCAGAAAATGCAGGAAACAGGAAGGATTGGAGAAATGTGGTCAATGCCTTGTATAGAACCTTCTGCAGGACTGCCTGTCTGCAGATCCTTGTAACACATACTTATTCTACACTGACTTTCTCTGCGGAATTTTGTCGATCACGACTTCTAAAATCCCATCCTGAAAATGATACTTACATATCCAACACGATTCTGTCTTTATGGACAAATACCTCAAGCCCAACTACCCAAGGTATAATCAATGAAAAACGATGAATAGGATTAAATTATTTAATCATATGTGCCTATAATGATTTCTAGCAAAAATGGCAAATACCTCCAGAAAGCTCTTTGCCAAATATCCTAGCAGTATATACATACACACACATTTGTGTATGAGTGTGTAGACTTGTGTGTGTGTATATATATATATATAACAAAATATATAATGTATATTTATATACACATTATATGTATATATCTTTAGCACCTGTATATCTTTATTATTTTTCCATGTATGCTACTTTGTTTTGTTCCATTTTTGATTTTGCTTTAGTCTGAAATGTCCTATGAAATTAAGTAATAATCATGTGTAAATTTGAAAGAAAACTCAAGATGTTCCAATAGAATTGAGGGTTTCAGGTCTTTGTATTACAGTACTTAATTACATTTGTTTTTGTATAACATTTCTCTGCAGATTTTAGGCTTTTGTAAAAATCTATCTGAAACAAATTACCATAATTTAGGGTTAATTTCTTATAGAGTACTATCCCATGAAAGGAATTGTCTCTCTGAATAATGTCATGATTTGTAACATTTCACTCCAATTTTTTCCTATTTATCTGCTTGTTATTCAAAAAGGAGATGTGATCCAAATTGGCAAATTTGCAGAATTTGCTACAGACATGCCAAATTTTAGACTGGAGTGAGCTTTTATGGCCAAGTACTAAGCTTTGGGGAATTGTGGTTGAGGGAGAAATGTTGGCAGACCTTTAATGCATAGTCCTCGAAGAGGGAAAATGCAGTCAGTTTCTTTCCTTCTCAAAATGTTTTCTGTGCATGTTTCCCTTGTGATGTTAAAATAAAATACAGTAATTAATGGAATGCTGATGTCTTAGCTTTCTTAGAAGAATAGCCTGCCAGAGGGAGAAGAAGTAGTTATTCAGAGACAGAGACAGGTAAAAAGAGATGAGGAAGTATGTACTTCATATAGTTAGGAACCACATCTATCTTCTCATTACTATATCCGTAACACCTAGTGCAATATAATGCAAGGTGCCGAGTACTTACTGAAGTGTATATATTTACCAGGTTGGTGGAGGAAAGTCAACCATATGAAATGGGTTTATTGTTGGCAGTAACTACTCCCGACTTGGCTATGTTGAAGGCTTATTCCCTCCTGTGTAGGATCTTTCCGCCTCATGGTACAGCAAAGACCTTTCTGCTGCTCTAGTGGTTCAAGTGGAGGGAAACTCCTCACATCCTCTTTCTTACTCCTCTGCCTTTCTCTCTGGTAATGATACCAAGAAAAATGGAAGGAGGTAGAGATCTTCCTGCAGAGAAGCTACCGGTGCGGTATAGCACCTTAACACTGACTGGTTATTACACACCTCTTCAAATGCTGACTCTCTCATGAGGTGCCTTTGCAGATTTTATGATGTCCCTAGAATTGGAAATGCATGTCATGTGATAGGAGTCTCTACCTTGGGCATGGTCCTGGTAGATGGGCTACCAACAAAATGGCTCAAAGGCCAGCTGCTTGCTTTGTGCTTATTCATCTACCTGGAAACTCATGGACCCTGGTCTGCCAAGTAGGGGATATAAAGGCTATTTCACTGTCACTGCCCCCCTCAACCCTGCCGTCTTGCCCCCTTCTCCATGAAGCATGAGCTTCACACCCAGCAGTTCAGTGGTTTCACACATCATGTGAGTCTGCAACTTGGAGAAGTGCTAGGTGACAGTTCTAGCTTCAAGATTGATGAGCAGCTCTCTTGTGCTCCCCTGACTTGTTCTGATGGCTCAGAGAATTTTCTTCTTTCTCCTCAAAAAATAGTGTTCATCTTGAAAACTGTTATAACCAAGTGGCACTTCCCCTTTTCTAGTCTTCCTCTTGTAATAGTCAGGGGCAGAGGGATGGCATTTGGGTTCCTTCTCTGAAATGTGTTTTCTCCATAAGCCCTATAGGGAAGTGGCCAGGCACAACCTTCATTTTTTTTTTTTTTAAACTTAGAGTGTGAGTAACTTCTCTCTTCAGATTCAGATCTTAACAATTTCAGGATAATGGAAAAATGACTTTTTATCTATATCTATCTATAATCTTAGATTGGAGTCCAGGGAAACACACTCTGATGGAGAGTTATGTTAGAACATTTACTGGGGAGTGCTGTCTGGAGATACTTCATCTCTAAGGAATTGAGGAAAGCAGGATCAGGCAGAAGGAGAAGCTTGCCCAAAACACCATTGCAGTTAATGTCTCAGCTGATGCTATGGGGAGCTCTGGAGCTTGGATGCTTCCTAGAGTTGCTCTAACCTGAGGGACCAAGCCTTTGTTTCCTGGCATCAGCTAGTCTAGTCATTGACTGGGGGGAGATGAGACAAGTAAACTCATGTGAAGCAGTTCCAGGTTGCAATGGAGAACAGTTTCCATGAGGGCCTCTATGAGCCATCAGCCAATATACCGGCCTCTGGGATCTAGACAGAGCATCACAGTATCCATTAGAGTATTTATAGCTTTATCTGTATCTAGCTTTCTGTATCCCAGACAATGTTTCAGACTTTTTTAATGTATCACTTAATTTAATCCTTACCACATTATTATTTAGTCCTCACCTCTATTACTATATCCATTTCCAGATAAAGAAACTGAGGCACAGAAAAGTAGTTTGATCAAGGTCAAACACTAGCTAGTAAATGCATGTGTAAATATAAATATATATATTACTTATCACTGACTTTATTTATATATGTATGTATTCTGGCTTAAAATATGAGATATTGGAGAATGGAGCCTAGTTTTTGAAATATGAACTTGTGAACAGTTTTTATTAGTAGTAATTGAAGTGGATAGACTTGTATCTCTTCTTAGATCTTCCATTAAGGATGACAATTTGGGCATTTGAAGTGAGAATAGGCATTTTCATTTACATCCAGTTATTTATATGTGTAAGCCTATGATAAAGATATGCACTGGCTAAAGATGTTCACTTAAGAGTTAAAAGGCCACAACTATACTGTCATAAAAAAGTGGGGAGAAAACCACACTTGTCTTCAGTGGACTTTCTTATATGTGAATAGCTATGTGAAAGGAAGAATCTGCACCTGTAATTTTTTCTTACAGAAAACTATTACACGCTGGAGTTCAGTTCTCTTCATGGCAGAACTCACACTGCTGAAATTGGCCTCACTTCTTCACTAACTTCCTCCGCACACTAGCCAAGTTATCACCACTGTCTAGCCACCAACAAGCACACCTAATACTGTTCCTTTATTGGGAATCAGTCCAGTGACCTGCACAGGTATTATTCAAGCAGAGACCCATTATGAGTTTTAAGGGCAATTACCAATATCTAGGACTCCCAAAGCCCCATCTCAGCCCAGTGTCCCAAATCAATAATAACTAGAAAGTAGAGGTTTTCTTTTTCTCTTCCTTCCCCCAGAAAAAAAATAGAAGAGATGAACACAGGGGAAAAAAGGGGATGAGAGATGAAGAGGCAGCTATGGTAACAAAGAAAAAAACAGAAAATTTGAAAGGTAATTTAAAGTGATTTTCATCAGCCTGGAAATGAAAGTAAACCCTTCAACAAAGGAGAAGGTGTCATTTATCACAACTTTAGCCAGGAATATACTAATTATTAATAATATCCTTAGACAATTACATATTACTTACATAAATTTTAATAAAAAATGTTTCCATTCTAACTATTTTCCAGAATGATTTTCAGAGGTAATTGAAAAATTAGAAAACATGGGTGCCGAGAGAATCCAATAAATGCATTATGGATCTTTTTGCTAAAAAAAAAAAAAATGCATTTACCTACCAAAATTGCAGACACTTATGGGGGCTTCAGAGATTCCCTGAAACCCAGTTGTGGACTCCAGCTTTAGAACTGTAATTTAAATTTAGGGACAAGAGACATTATTAGTCTCTATATTTCTATCTCCATCTCTATATTTAACTATTCATCTCTGTGTTCCTGTACATCATCTATTTCATCTATATACATATGTGCATAAACATGACAATCTTTTTATTATTTGTAACTATGTGGTACTAGTAATCACTTTTTGACTTTTACTGCCCTGATTCAGTTGTGTTTTTTTCCCCTGCTGGTTCTATGATTATGTAACTCTACAGACCCATTTTACGCATTTACAAAAAAACTTTCTGGAGAACATTTCATGGCTCTGGAGGCTATACAATTTTTAATTTACCAAAACTTGAACCTACTCAGATGGTGAGGCCATCTGAGAGATATTCATGGTGTCTCTGAGAAGGAAAAGCATGTAGCCAATTTTTGAGTTTTTGAGATAATTATGTGACATCAGCAATGAAAGTTTATCATCCAAGTCTGTATTTGCAACTCCTTCTAGGGTGATCAAATAATGTTATTGGATAAATTAATTTGCTGTCATTAAATTTGGTATCTACTTTATAGGAAAATTTGGGGTTATTTTAATAGTGTTTTAGCATAGAAGTTGGTCATTTTCTTGATCACTGGTTAAATATGTTGCTAGGGCATTTAATTTTACAACACACTCTTTATCTTAATTTTTCCCTTTTGTGTTAGTACTGTAAGTTGAAAGCCATGTATTTATATTTGTTACCCAAAGGCAACTAGGACAATCTCTTTTTTTGTCTGTAGGCAGCCGTGAAGCTTGTATTTTTTTTCTTTGCTTAGTTAATGTGTGCAAACCATTTAGAGAATGTGAGTAGGAATTGTTATGGTATGAAAACATAATTCTATATACACAAGTAGTTCTGAACATGACTTAAATAAATGCATTGAAAATCAGCATGCTTTAGCTACTCGTATTCTTCTATATAAAAAAAGTATTTGAGATGTTTGCCTCCAAATTCCCTTCCTACTTAAAATGCCTTAAACTATACATTTAAAAGAGGCTATTAAAATGTCACAAAGGGCATTTAAAAATGTTTGTAATCTCTTGAAATTCCAACTACTGCCATGTCAACCAAAAGACATTTGGAGCATTTATAAACCGATCATAAGATCCCACTTTTGAGAAGTGTCCATATGAGAAGGGCTCTCTTACAGTATTTGTAGACATGTTGACCTACTCATATTCATTTCTATCATTCATTCTATATCCTAGATCAGGGGTCAGAAAACATTTTCCAGAGAGAACAAGAGAGCAAATACTGTAGGCTTTGCTGGCCATAAAGTATCTGCTACAACTGCTGAACTCTGCTGTTGTAGTATAAAACAAGTGGGTATGGCTGTGTTCCAATAAAACTTTATTAATGAATACCGAAATCTGGGTTTTATATAATTTTCAAATATCAAGAAATATTATTTTTCTTTTGATTTTTTTCCAATCACTTAAAAATGTAAAAAATAGACAGTAAGCCAGATTTGGCCCATGTGCCATAGCTAGCCAACGCTTGTGCTAGATTAAAAAAAGCAAACCTATGAAAAGGAGTCTGAAGATACTATTATAAATCACTAATCCCCACTGGTGCCACCAGAGACAAAATTAGAATTCTGAGACAGAGTGTCTCCCCAGGCCATGCCATTACCCACTGCCTCAACATCATGATTCAGGACCTGTTTGCCAACATTTTTATTTAGAAGCTCCATCTCTGAATAATATCTCTTTTTTTCCCCCAATCATGATGAATCTAAAACGTTTTAGTGACCAAACCGAAACCCTCACTTTAAATTTTGTCTTAGCTCATTTAGAACTCTAGAATCTGACCAGAGCTGAAATCTGTGATGTGACTTTTTTTTTTTTTTTGCGGTACGAGGGCCTCTCACTGTTGTGGCCTCTCCTGCTGCGGAGCACAGGCTCCGGACACGCAGGCTCAGCAGCCATGGCTCACGGGCTCAGCCGCTCCGCGGCATGTGGGATCTTCCAGGACTGGGGCACGAACCCGTGTCCCCTGCATCGGCAGGCGGACTCTCAACCACTGCGCCACCAGGGAAGCCCTGATGTGACTTTTAAAGCAATGAATACCATTAATAGGAGATTGGGTGTGCCTAGCATGAGAAACATTTCCCATACTTTGTTCAGTCCACACAAGTTCAGGGAGATATTCATAAGTATTCTGAGATGGAAGCATCCCTTGCAAGATCAAGTAAGCTTGAAGTTTCTTCTAAACTCTCCTTTTTACAATGTACATTAGCGTCTTAAAGCTCTAAGTATCTCACACCAAATGTCAATACTTTGTTTGCTCGTAAAACTAACAAACTTATTTACTCAGAGGAGTGGTTTATTCCCCCCACCACTCATTTATGAACATGTCTCTACTCCTAACCCACCAGTTTTACTTTAACATCAGTGTGAGAAACACTTCCATAATTTTTAGAGCTAACGTTCACTGAACTGTGTGAGGCCTGTACTAATGAATGTAAGATTTTAAATACAACAGTTCATTTAATATGAATACACTTGTGATAGATGCCATTCTCCTCACTCGTCAACAGTGATAAAATTCACATTCCTAATAAATGCTAAAACCAGGCTTCACACTCATCTGAGCCCACAAAACCACCACATGCTACAGCTTCCTTATACCAATGAGGATATAGATAGGTTAATTTTCTAGATCCCACAGAAGCCAAATATCCAAGAGTTAAGGAAAATAAGGACAACAAATGAAGAAATGAGGTTATGGATTTAAAAGTTAGTGTACTCCATAGAGAACAGACTTGTGGCTCCCAAGGGGGAGGGGGAAGGGAGAGGGATGGACTGGGAGTTTGGGGGTTGGTAGATGCAAACTCTTACATTTAGAATGGATACACAACAAGGTCCTAATGTATATAGCACAGGGAACTATAGTCAATATCCTGTGATAAACCATAATGGAAAAGAATATAAAAAAGAATGTCTATATGTATATAACTGAGTCACTTTGCTGTACAACAGAGATGGGCACAACATTGTAAATCAACTATACTTCAAAAAAAAATTAAAAATAAAAGTTAGCGTACTCTGCATTTCCTTCCTCTCTCCACAAGACTCGCTTTTCTTATGTTGTCTGTATTCTCTTCCTTCTCCATCAGATTTGATGCTCTTGAGAACAGAAATGATACCTTCCATCCCTAGTACTTAGCAGAGTGACTGTCATGTAGTATATGCTCAATGCACATTCGTTGAATTAATGAATAGACTAGACCTCAGTTTTATCATCCAGGGACCAGGGAATGATTGTATTGGATTAGCCAAAATGAAAAGAGCCTTGCATCTCTGAGCTATTTAATTTGATCATAGCTCTTTGTCTCAGTGCCTTAAGAGACTGGAGAAGTTCATTAACTTCACAGACTCTACGCTCTTTAAAAAGCAGTCCACATTGCCTCATCCTTCACTCCATTACCACTAACATCAATTGTGTCATTTAGTACTTTGATGATAGAAGCTGTTTACTAACAAGTTATCTGCTGGAATAAATGTGATCCCCTCCCCCTCATTGTTCTCTGTGGCTTGGTTTTAATTATGTACTCATGGGCTGTTTGCATTCACCTTTTTTATCCAGTAGTTGAAAAGGGCTTTGCAATCCAATCAAGCTCAGAAAACAGACAGTACAGTGCTAAACAAATGTCAGTGTCTGTTACTAGGAAGAGTATTTCTCCAGGCAGTTCTTTTTCTGTGGCAGGGCTTCTTTGAGCTGTATCTTAGCCAGGGAAAGAGTGTGTCTGAATGAGGAAATGGCCAGTGAGGAGAACAACCATAGGTTAGAAGTGATATGGGAGTGAGAAAGAGAAAACATACTTCACAGGAAACACAATATATCAGAAGAAGGAGGATGAGTGAGCTGCAGAGCAGCTGCTGGTAATTAGGTTGTAGGAAACAAGCTTGCAGCAAGGATGAAACCAGCATGTTACCAAGTCCTGTGCTAACTCTTAGGGAACCAGGGTAGCCTTTTTCATTTTTCTTTTTTTTTCCTTTTCATTTTTAATATAAAACTGAGCTGAACTGGTCTTGAATGTTTCCAAAAGTGAAACCTCAAGGACCATCTGCAACCCAATCATGCATCCTTGGGCCTGTTGGACATCCTGACTTTAAAACGATTGTTATCTTTGTCTATTGATCTATGGGTTCATTTGCCCTGTGTCTGTTTTTCAAATGCTGCCTTTCTTGAGAACTGTCCATCTTCACAGCCCTGTGACATCAGGCCTAGAAAGGCCCAAATTGAAGTCCTGAGAGGTCCTGATTTGGCAGAAATGTATGGTCCTACCTGCTAAAATCCCTACACCCCAATTAAGAAAACTGGCGACTTGGGCTTCCCTGGTGGCACAGTGGTTAAGAATCCGCCTGCCAATGCAGGGGATACAGGTTCAAGCCCTGATCCGGGAAGATCCTACATTCCATGGAGCAACTAAGCCCGTGTGCCGCAGCTACTAAGCCTGCGCTCTAGAGCCTGTGAGCCACAACTACTGAGCCCGTGAGCCACAACTACTGAAGCCTGCGCACCTAGAGCCTATGCTCCGCAACAAGAGAAGCCACCGCAATGAGAAGCCCGCTCACCGCAATGAAGAGTAGCCCGCACACAAGAATGAAGACCCAATGCAGCCAAAAATAAATAAATTAATTAATTAAATTTATTTAAAAAAACCACAACTGGCGACTTGAGGTAAAGCCACCTAGGATTTATAAAACTCCAATTTATTCTGGGTGATTTGCTAAGTACTTTGTTAACTATAAAACTCTTTGTTTTAGGTATACAAGAACAGAAAAAGACCTAGGACCTAGGAGGAGAGATGGGGAGAAGGGGAGAAAACTAGGCATTGATGGTGAGGAAGGAAAGCCACGAAGCCTGCCCTGGAGACCAGTGTAGGAAGAGGAGAGAGGTATCAGACCTCTCTGTCAGACAGTACTAGAATCAAACCCCAGCTCTGCCACTGGAGCTAGTTGCTTAGTCTCGCTAAACCACAGTGTTCTCTTAGTGAATGTGAAATAAGACTGCCTCTGTTGTAAGGTTGTGGTGAGGATGGAAGGAGATAAGGGTATGGGGAGCAGTCAACACTCTGCCTAGCCCAGAGAATGGCTTACTGAAAAGTAGCAACATTTGGAACTATTGTCCATATAGTACCATGTATAAGTAAGAACTGGCCTGGATATTGAACAGTCTTAGATGGCATTATAGATGCACTGGAAATTTAGGAAGACATAGGTCATTGTGGGCTGGAGTAATCAAGGAAGACTTCCCGGAGGCAGTGAATCTGCCACTGGAATGTAAAGAAACTACAGGATTTTGATTAGATGACTATAGTGTTAAGAATTTTTTTTTTAAATATTGATGAAGCATGGAGAAAGTTCTGAAGCCAGAAAGGGGTACTAATGGAGTAAGAAGAGGGGATGTACCAAGGACTTGTAGTGTGATTTATGTGTGTCCTGCTGTTCTACACAGTCCTGGAGAGGCGGCCATTTGGCTCTTCCTTCTATAGGACCAACTCGGAAGAGCCCTGATTCTTAGGGAACTTGGTAGCATTCAGACACCAGGCTGCCCTCACATAGGCAATCAGCTAATTCTGTGAAAATACAACGAGATAAATGCTAATCAAATGCTTATATTTCAAATATTAGAGTAGAAAAACAAAATTCAAACTTAGTACATTCAAATTGCATCAACCAGCTCTGGGTCTAATAGGCCTCCCCAACTTTAGAGGACTGTCACTAGATTGTCATCATGCAGTGACATTGGTTTAAGGATCTGCTGGTCCCACATGGAACGTTTTCCTATGAACTTTTAACTTGCCCAGCAGTATTTCTAAACTAAATTTTGTGTGCCTGTGACAAGAAATAGGTACGAGTAGAAAGAGTGCTTATTAGTCTGCTAGAGCTGCCATTACAAAGTACCACAGACTGGGAGGCTTAAACAACAAAAATTCATTTTCTCACAGTCTGGAGGCTAGAAGTACAAGATCAAGGTGTTAGCGAGATTAGTTTCTTCTGACAGCTCTTTGCTGTGTAGATTGCTGCCTTCTCCCTGTGTCTTCACATGGTCTTCCTTCCACGTGTGTCTGTGTCCTAATTTTTCTCTCTATAAGGACACAAGTAATATTGGAATAGGACCTACCCTGATGACCTCATTTTAACTTAAATACTCTTTTAAACCCTATTTCCAAATAGGGTCAGCTTCTGAGGTGCAAAGGGTTACTTTGTCAACATATGTATTTTGGAAGAACACCACTCAGACCATAACAGAGTAAAAAAGATGAGACATCACTGTTCTTCCAGAGGCTTCTCTTTTTATGGGCAAACTCTTCCTCATGTTTACTACTTACTACTTGACCCCTATCCTACTCTTCAAGGAAGGTATGTACACCTTCCTTGCTGTATGTACACCTTCATTACTGTATGTACACCAAGCCACAATCCAGAATTCCGCTCAGTTCTTTCATAAACGTTGGAAAGCCTGAGTGATTAACCAACCAAAGGATTAACTAAAAAACATGTGAAATAGAAATGGAGGCTGCCCAGAGAAAGACCAAATATTTTATATCTAGCTACTCTTTCCTACAAATTGTCCTTGGATTTAAAATTCTCCTTCATTTTGTTCCTAGGTTTTTTTTTTTTTTTGATGCTCTTGTTCTTTGTTTTTATCACTTTGCCTAAAGGAAATAGATTAGACATCTAGGCTTGTGTCATAGTTAGTGTCTTTGGGCTTTTTTAAAAAAAAAATCCAGGCTAAATTTTATTTGGGAACAAACTCCTTTCCAAAAGTGGTACATTAATGCCTTAAATACTACTGTCATGTGTCTAGTCAGGGGGAGAAACCCAAACGGAACCCTTGATAGATCTCATCCAGTTGCCCAGGCCTTCCGTAATGAATTACCAACTTGTCATTCTGTGTGTGGAGGAGCACAGTATCAAGACAGGCAATTAAGCCTTCTGGAAAACGATTAGTGCAGGGGCATGACATGATGTGGGGTTCATTTCTCCAGCACCAATCACACTGTCTTTCTCATGACTCACTATTTCTGATGTGTCACTTGCTTACAGGAATCACAGGGGAGATAATGACAGATCTGTGCTTGGGGGCTGTTTGGTTCTAATGTAGGGGATGTGATTTGTCATAATGTGTTCTTTGATTGAAAGATAACTCATTCCGATATGGATTTAACTGATGCAAATCAATTCTCATTTAAATAGTTGATTTATTTTGTTTTTTTATTTTTGTTCAGCCTTTCTTTCCCACAGATAACCTTACTGCCAACTTGATTTTATGGGAGTTACCTCAATTGCCTGATACCAAATATACAAAACTGCTTACATCTGCCAGTTGGTCCTCTTTCCCTCTATTACAACAGAGCAGTGGTCCCTTTTCCTCCCTAAATCCAGTCTTGCATCTGGCATGGAATTCCATGCACTCCCACCTTTTCAGAAGCCAGCCATAATCTACTGATTGTGCTGTTTCCACCTGGCTATGTAGCTTTGTTTTCTATATTGGATTATCCCCATAGGCTCACAGGGGTAGCCTGGGAACTGGAATTTTTATGCAAAAAAAGTAAATTAATCTCATGTATACTAAAGTTTTAAAAATATGAGTGTACAACATGCTATTATTCCTCTGATTTTAAAAAAATGATCTCTTGGCCACTCTCCTCCCACTATCCATCACCTCCTGTGTTTTGTGTTTTACTTCTTTCTGCAATAAAACTGCTCTATGCTCTATACTACACTCTCTCCAGTTCCTTTCTTTGACTCAATCCGTTTGTCACCCACCACACTCCACCTGACTTTTTCTTATTATTGTCATCAATGGCCTCTAATTTTCCCAAATGCAACAATTACATTTCAGCTCTCATAATAATAATTGCCAATAAGACCAGTTGACACAGTCCATCACTGCCTCTTTCTCTTTTTTTAAAAATTTATTTACTTATTTATTTTTGGTTGCATTGGGTCTTCGTTGCTGCCTGTGGTCTTTCTCTAGCTGTGTCGAGCAGGGGCTACTCTTCATTGCAGTGCTTGGGCTTCTCATTGCAGTGGCTTCTCTTGTTGCAGAGCATGGGCTCTAGGCATGCAGGCTTCAGTAGTTGTGACTCGAGAGCTCTAGAGCGCAGGCTCAGTAGTTGTGTCGCACTGGCTTAGTTGCTCCGCGGCATGTGGAATCTTCCCGGACCAGAGATCGAACCTGTGTCCCCTGCACTGGCAGGCGGATTCTTAACCACTGCACCACCAGGGAAGTCCCCACTGCCTCTTTCTTGACACACATTCTTCACTTGGCTTCAAGGACACCGCACTTGCCTGGTTTTCTTCCTACTTCACTGCCCATGACTTCTCAGTCACCACTGCTTCTTCCTCCTTGTCTCCTTAACCTCCTCATGTTGGAGGGAACTTGGGCTCTGTGTCTGGTCATCTTTGTCCCAGAGATCTGTAGTATATTCTCCTAGCTCATGTACAGACTCTACTCTTCCCGTCACTCTGTTTTATCCCATACACTGTAGCCAGAATGATAGTTTTTAATAGAGTTTATTCTTTAGAGAAGTTTTAGATTTATTTAAAAAATTGTGCAGAAAGTACAGAGAGTTTCCTTATACAGAGTGATGTTTTTGATATTCAAATCCAATCAAGTCATCTCCTATTTTTTAAAAAATTAACCTTATCACAGCCCACAGGCCCCCACATAGACTATCCAGTGTGTTTCATCTTCCTTCTTTGCTCTCTAACCACACTGGCTTTCCTTCAGTTTCTCAAATGTGTCACGCTTCACTGTAGCCACAGAACCTGTACATACACTGTTGCCTTTTTAAAAAACTGGTCCTCCCCATCATTCCAAGATTCATAAGATAACTCCTACTCATTTCTCAGATAGTACCTCATTTGCTACTTCTTCAGTGAAACCTGCATGTGATTCCCCCTCCCAGTCTGTCTTAACCCACTATTGAAGGCCCATGACCCATTTTTCTTGTATAAATAATGTATCTCTCCCTCACAAAAATCTAAGTTCCATGAGAGCTAGATCTCTGTTTTTTGCTCATTATCTTACTTATAGCACATAGCCAACTACCCAACATGTCATGGCCATTTAATTAATATTTGTGGAAGGGAGAGAAGGAGGAACTTGGAAGGAAGGGTGAAAAAGAAGGGGGGAGGGAGACATAGGAAATCAGTGTAAAGGAAGTCAGTGTAATCTAGAAGTGGGTAGATTCTGGGGTTGATAATCAGGAGCCTTGAGTGTAACACTAATTCTATTACTCAATTCCCACTCAAGGTTTGGTTAGTTCAACAAACAGTAAGAATCAGCTATGATCCAGATATTATGTACCAAGTTCTTATTCTCAGGCAGCTATGGTTTGTCATCCCAGAGAACATCCCTTAGAGGTAGAGTTCCGCTGAACCCTCTGAAAAACACGGATTAAATCCATTTATGAAGCAGTCTAGCATCACAGAACCAGTCGGTCCGTGAAATGGGACTGCTGCTACTGCTGTATCTCTTAGGCAAGTCCTCTAATCCCTGTGGTATCCATTTCCTCATCAGTGAAATAGACATTACATCATAGAATTACCAGATGAGACTGTGTATGCCAATGTCTGCAAAGTGGTGTCACCCAAATGAGCATAATTTAGTCCCATTAGTCTACCATCATATGCGTGTCTAACTTGTCCTCAACTCTCCTCTCTTTAGGGGCACCTCATTATTTCTAATGTGTTGGAATCCAGTGATAAGTCTTAGTAACATCATTCTTCATCATTTTCTCCCCTAGTTGATGTGATGTGTAAAAATCAAATTGTTTGAAAGGACTCACTGGAAAAAGAATGGGATGATCTATGTGCCTGTGTAAAAAAATGGATTTCTTTTATGCGGTTGTATTCCCTTCCCTCTCAAAACGCTGAAAATCCAGATCTGAGCCATAAATGACTCCTGTCCTCAGTCAATATGAACTGACAACGGAACGTTAAACCCACGCATTCTGCTCAGCCCATTGTTGTTAACCTGTGGACCCCAGTAGATTTGATTGCTGCTTCTTTTGAGATGAATGTTTCCTCCTGCACTTCCTGGGAGCTAGGGGTGCCTATTCATTAGTTTTCTGAAACACAAAGCCTCAAGGGCATAAATGATATTACTGATGGGAGTAGTAGTGATGAGACTGATCATGCATAGGAAATGGGTTGTATGCTCAGTTGATTGGTTACTGACTGAATTATGCAGAAAGATCCAAGCACAATGGCTTAGTATGTTAATAGTGGCTGAAAATATTACCCTATTCAAAGCACCGTATTACTATCTCCTTGCTCTTTGAAGAGGTCTCATTTAAAAATATTTAAATTTGAAGCTTTTACATGCTCTCACTTTCATGACATTTGCTTTATCTTTGAAGCAACTGAGTCCAACCCTTCCAGCAAATCTTGAATCTTTAGGATTCCTTGGCCAAATTAACATTGAAAATTACTTTTAAATAAGACCTAAGATTCACCTAATAACATTAGATTTTATCTTTAACTGCAAAAAAAAAAAAAGAAAAGAAAAGAAAAACCCAAAATCAAATGGGGGAATATAATTTTGTTTTAGAATCTCAACAAAATTTTAAATAAATGTCTCCTTACAATATGCATGACATATGTTATTTTTGAAAAGATTGTTTGAACTAAAAAATGTGTTGCAAATTAGAGTTAATATTTTTCTATTAAAAAAAATAACAGGGCTTCCCTGGTGGCACAGTGGTTGAGAGTCTGCCTGCTGATGCTGGGGACACGGGTTCGTGCCCCGGTCCAGGAAGATCCCACATGCCGCAGAGTGGCTGGGGCCGTCAGCCATGGCCGCTGAGCCTGCGCGTCCGGAGCCTGTGCTCCGCAACGGGAGAGGCCACAACAGTGAGAGGCCCACATACTGCAAAAAAATAAAAATAAAAATAACAGTAAAGAAGTAGCTTTTTGACATTTCTCAGTACCTGTCACATACATTAGATAGAAACTATCTCACATAGCAGAAATTATAAAGATCCACCTCCTCAGTGAGCGATGAGTATCTGTATACTTAGATGTGGCTAGAACAGCAATAGCAAGACTAACATATTTATTTCAATTTTTGAGAAATATGGAGTCTGGATCAGATAAGATCCCTTGCTTTTTAAGGCTTTACAAGTTTGTTCATTCATGTAAACTCCAGACAGTTTTAAAGTGTTTCTTGTAACCAAGGGATGAGTGGTTGTGGCTTTTTTATATTCCCAAGATTATAGATTTAAATCCATTAAAAGATAATGTTCACTAGTGTTTGTGAGATTTGCTATTATTGTTTCCATCCTTCTATTCCAAACATGAATTGGCTTTTAAAGAAATCAGTTTGAGTCTGAAATTAAGACAGAAAGAATATTGTAAGGAAAATGAAATTTAATAAATCTCTCATTTTATAGAAGTTATAAAGAACCTCAAAGATTGTTGTGTTCATTTTGCAGTGAGGATTATGGTTCCCAGAGAGGTTATTGTGGCCAACCTTGTATAAATGCCCATGTTCTCAGTCGAGTAGTCTTTCTACTCTTCCACATTCTGTTTGACTGTATTAATATTAAAGTTCCTTGGTTTCTCAAGTTTAAGTAGCAAGACTACTCCTAGTCTGCTTGATTCTAGTAGTACAGTGATGCCAATATAGTGATCATCATAATAGCTACTATTTGATGTACTTTAAGTGCTAAGTATAGTGTTAGGCCCTTTTTATGCATTATCTTATTTATTTTTTTGCCATTATTATGAGTTAAATATTGTTTTCTCATATGGTGAAGTTAGGTTCAAAAGATTAAGGAGCTTTCCAAGATCACAGAACTAAGTTTGTGACACAGAGTTCGGATCCAAATTTTCTTTTCTAAGTTGGTTTACTTAGGATGAGAAATAGAAAATGATCAGAGAAATTAAAATTTTGTCCTGTAGTCAAAATATTGTGAGATTTTATTAGATCTCTAGAACATGGTGTCTATAGTTAACTATCAGTATATTTTATTGATGAAAATTTCTATTATATTTTATATATCATGTTAATAGGAAACTGTTGGCATATTTGACAACAAAACTTTTACTGGCTTAATTAATATTTGATAATTGGGCTCGATTTTGAAGAGATGCTTCCTCTAAACAGCAGGATTTGAGTCGGTTTGTCTGTTGCTCTTATCTGTTGAGAATCTTCTGTGGAGGATGGTGGCCCACCCCTGCACACCTGTCAAGTGGCCAGCACTGTAGTGATTATACCTGTGTCTCAAGACAGAGAATTAGGAAACCTTCCTTCCTGTAACCTGCCCTATATACATATGTTGTCAGAGTGCTGTTCACTGTCAATGGGGAGGCAAGGTATGGAGGGATGGGAAAACTTTGTAGTCTTTTCAGTAGTTTGTTAAGGCCACATATATAAATGTATTAAAAATAGGACGGTAGAGCTTCCCTGGTGGCGCAGTGGTTGAGAGTCCGCCTGCCGATGCAGGGGACACGGGTTCGTGCCCCGGTCCGAGAGGATCCCACATGCTACGGAGCGGGTAGGCCCGTGAGCCACGGCCGCTGAGCCTGCGCGTCCAGAGCCTGTGCTCCACAACGGGAGAGGCCACAACAGTGAGAGGCCCGCATACCGCAAAAAAAAAAAAAAAGACGGTAAATAATTTCATGGAAAATTAACTCAAGAAACTAACCAAAAGTCATTAAAATGCCATATGGAAGGAGGGAAGATGAAGAGATTGCATTTATCCAACCATGTGATGCTGAACCATCTTGTTATGCCAGCTATCATAAGGAAAATTTCAGTGTGGAGGACAATGTTTCTTGAATATTTACCTTGAAAGTAAGCAAATCAGTATAAATTGACAAAATTTAGGGCTTGTTTAAAGGCAGTATATTATTTGATATTAACTTCTGTGTGGGCAAACATATTAACTTCTAGTTTCATAACTATTCTATCAGAAAAAGTTTGATCTTAACAACTTTACTCAGGTAGAATTCATGTACCATACACTTCACCCCTTTAAGGTGTACAATTCAATAGTTTTTCGTGTATTCAGAGAGATGTGCAGCCATCACCACAAACAATTTTAGACCATGTTCATTGCCCCAAGAAAGAAATCTCATACCTATTACCTCACTTCTGTTTCACCCAAGCTTCAAACATCAGGCAACCATTAATCGATTTTCTGTCTGTATAGATTTCCCTATTTGGGACATTTCATATGAATGGAGTTATACAATATGTGGTCTTTATAACTGCCTTCTTTCACTTAGCACATTTTCAAGGTTTATCCATATTGTAGCATCTATTCCTTTTTATTGATGAATAATATTTCATTGTATGGACATACCACACTTTTATTTATCCTTTAATCTGTTGGTGAATATTTTGCTTTTCTTCTACATTTTGGCTATTTTGAATAATGCTGCTATGGGCATTCATGTACAAGTTTTTGTGTGGACATATATTTTCAATTCTTTTGGGTATATACCTAAGGAGTGGAATTGCTAAGTCACATTATAACTCTATGTTTAACATTTTGAGGGATTGCCAAACAGTTTTCCAAAGTGACTGCATGATTTTTACATTCCTACGAGCAATATTTGAGGGTTTCAATTTCTCCATATCCTCACCACTTTTTTAGGTTATAGCCATCCTGGTGGGTATGAAATGGTATCTTTTTGTGGTTGATTCACATTTCCCTAATGGCTAATGTTGTTGAACATCAGTTCATGTGCTTTTGGCTGTTTGTATACCTTCTTTGGAGAAATATCTGTTCAAACCTTTTGCCTATTTTCAATGGAGTTATTTGTTTGGTTTTTTGTCGTTGTCAAGTTGTAAGAGTTTTTACGTAGTCTGGATACAAGTTTCTTATCGGATATATGATTTGCAAATATTTTCTCCCATTCTATTGGTTGTCTGTTTACTTTCTTGATAGTGTTCTTGAAGTACAAGAGTTTTTAATTTTGATGAAGTCCAATTTCTCTATTTTTGTTTTTGGTCATTTGGTATCATATCAAAGAAGACTTTGCCTAAATCAAGGTCATGAAGTTTTATTCTTCTAAGAGTTTATTATAGTTTACTCTTACATTTAAGTCTAAGATTCATTTTGAGTTAATTTTTTTGTGTAAGGTGTAAGAAAGAGGCCCAACCTTTTTTTTGCATGCAGAGATATTTTTTCTAGCACCATGTGTTGAAAGGGACATTTTTTCCCACTGGATTGTCTTGGCACACTTTTTTTATTTTTTAAGTTATGAGGTTTTCTCCCTCTGGTTGAGTCAGCTGCAGATAGCACAATTCCAGGCGTGTTTTTTTAAAAAGCCTCATTCTTTAATTTCCAATAATTTTCTTGTCTGCCACTTGCCATCTACTTTAGCCCCAGGGAGGATGCTCAACGTCTAGTGTGCGATCACCATGGATTGCCTTGTGATGCTATCAAAACCTTGAAAATAAAAGGAGCATTTAGAGACTATGCGTCACCTAACTTGCTCTGTTGACTTCTTCTCTTAATGGGACCACTGGCCCTTTTCTAGCTTTGGGCTGGAGGAACTGCCTGGTCTCCCCGCCTGGCTCCCCTCTTGCCTGCCTCCTTCCCTCCTGCCTTGCCATCACCCTATGTCTTGATAGTTTGAGTCTGCCTGGACTTCTCCTCATATGTTCTTCCCCAGGTTGCCAATATGCATATCACTGAATGAAAAACTCAGGACTTTTCTATCACTCAGGGTATGATCCTTAAATCCTCTGTCTTCCTCACCCTTGACATCCAGTTCATCGGTCAGGGATGCTGACTAAACTTCCAAAATATATCTCCACTCTGTCCTCTTCTCTCCATCACCTCTTTCTCGTTCTTATCTAGGCCATATCATCTCTCTCCTAGGTTTCTAAACTCTATTTTCCTCCAAAATTCCAGAGAGAACATTTTAAAATAAGCTAAACCAAGTCACTGGCTGTATGAAGGCTTCAACAGCTTCCCAGCACCCTTAGTATATCATCCAAACTCCAGGTCCTGCTCACAGCCCAGCAGGATCGGACCTCCACCTGTCACCCCTTGCTCACCAAGCTCCAGCCACACCGGCTTGCTTTAGAGTTCATGAGAGCCCCCAGACTTTTCAAATGTAAAGCCTTTTGTGCATGTTGGACACTCTCCTTATAATGCTCTTGCCTCAGTTTTTTGTTTTTTTGTCTCTATTTCTTATCATTTGAATCTCAATTTAAGTGTCTTCTCCTCAGAGGAGACTTCCTAATGAAAGTAACTACCTCCAATCTAATATTCTTTTTTTTATATTGAAGTATAGTTGCTGCACAATATTATATCTTACAGTTTACAATATAGTGATTCACAATTTTTAAAGACTATACTCCATTTATAGTTATTAGAAAATGTTGACTATATTCCCCGTGTTGTACAATGTATCCTTGTAGCCTATCTTATACCTAATAGTTTGTACCTCATAATTCTCTACCCCTATACTGATGTCCCTCCTCCCTCTCCCCATTGGTAACCACTAGTTTGTTCTCTGTATCTGTGAGTCTGTTATATTTGTTTCTTGTATTTTTTTAGATTCCACATATAAGTGACATCATATAGTATTTGTCTTTCTCTGTTTGACTTATTTCACTTAACATAATGTCCTCTAAGTCCATCCATGTTGCTGCAAATGGCAAAATTTTGTTCCTTTTTATGGCTGAGTAGTATTCCAGTGTGTGTGTGTGTGTGTGTGTGTGTGTGTGTGTGTGTGTGTATGTGTGTGTGTGTGTTTATGTGCATATACCTCATCTTCTTTATCCATTCATCTGTTGGTGGACACTTATGTTGCTTCCATACCTTGATAATTAGAAATAATACTGCTATGAACACTGGGGTGCATGTGTCTTTTCGAATTTGTGTTTTTGTTTTTTTCGAATATGTATCCAGGAGTGGAATTGCTAGGTCATGTGATGGTTCTATTTTTAGAACAACCATAATGTTTTCCACAGTGGCTGCACCAATTTACTTTCCCACCAATAATGTGGGAGGGTTCCCTTTTCTCCACATCCTCGCCAACATTAGTTATTTTTGTTCTTTTTGATGATGGCCATTCTGACAGGTGTGAGGTGATACCTCATTGTGGTTTTCATTTGCATTTCCCTGAGGATTAGCGATGTTGAGCATCTTTTCATGTGCCTGTTGGCTTTCTGCATTTCCTCTTTGAAAAAATGTCTGTTCAGTTCTTCTACCCATTTTTAATTGGATCATTTTTTTTTTGATGTTGAGTTGTATGAGCTGTTTATATATGTTGGCTATTAACCCCTTATCAGTCATATCATTTGCAAATATTTTCTCCCATAATAGTATTCTTTATTAGTCATCTTATTCATATCTGTCACAAGGCTTTACATTCTGAATTTAATGACTTGTTAATTTTTTAATCTGTTTTATTCACCATTGTATTCTGTGTTCAGCTCATAGTTGGCAGACAATAAACAATCAAATATAAGGATACTTTCTTATCACTGTCTTTCTTCCTTCCTCTTCCTCCTATTTCCTTCATGTCAAGTGAGTGGAAGAAGATGTCATTCTTTGCATATTTTAGCTGATGGCTTTATCATGAGATAAGCCCCTGCCTCACCACCAGATATTTTCAAATATAATATCACCTGTATCTTCTCCTCACCAACCCCACACTCTCCCAGAAACACAGATCCCTGGGGCACAAAAGAGCAAGAGTAACAGCTAACTTTTTTGAACATTTATTCTGTTCATTATGTTTGGATTCTTGTTTAACTTAACAATGCTGTAAGGTAGCTGCTATTTTTATCATGATTTTACCAAGAAGAGAAAGCTCAAGGTGAAGTCACTTGCCCAAGGTCACCTGCAGGTAAAATGGCAGATGCAGGGTCCCTTTCATTAACCATTTTGTGATTCTCTCAGAAGTATCCGAGGAGGCTAGACGTTAACAGGAGGTTTTTCTCCCTTCAGCATCAGACAGGTAGATATGTGCCTCCTTCTACACAAGAGAGAAAAGACAATATAGAAAACAATATTGGGATCAGAGGGAAGATGGTGCTCGAATGGCTTTTGTTATTAGGAAAAAGATGGGGACTTCTTGGAGAATGTCTATGGTGATATCTTGTTAAATGACTCAGAAGTAAAGAAAAAGGAACGTTTAAAAAAAAACAGGTTTTTGTTTTCATTTTCAGAAATATCTCTGCATGCAAATAGTTTGAGGGTGGTGTCATTAAACGTGTGAAGCTTCTTGCTGTCTGAATGTTATTTATTTTTAGATTCAGTTTGGTGCAGTCGGGCATGTGCATGGCTCAGAGACAGGCAGGGACGCCCAATACCTGGTAAATAGTTGCAAGGACTGTGGCAAGGAACTGTCTCTGTTACCTGGATGTGGTCCATTTTCCTCCCTTGGAACTGGAAAAAGAGCTGTGATAGAGAAACTGACTGAAAGTTGAGAGTGAAACTGGATTTGTTGCAGTGCCTAGTGACATTTTGGTGCATGGTTTTACAAGCTCACAGCACCATTCCATGAGTGTCAGAGAGGAAAGAAGCGTCCCAAGGACATAACTTCTTTTGCAGGCCCTGGTGTTTTTCCTTCATGTTTTATGTGGTAGTCAAAAGTTGCAAGGGCAGCAGACGCCACCTCACGTGGTATGATTGTGTAGTTCAAAGACCAAACCAAATAAAAAGATCTGCTCTTTAAAAACTCTCATTTCCACTGAGGGGATTATTGAAAACATGACTGTGTTTAAAAGTCTATGTTCTATTTGCCAAAGTGGAGGAGGGAGTGGAAAAGCTGGGTGGAGTAAACAGGCCAGTTGCCATGTGACTCCTAGAGGGTCTGTGGGGAAGATGCCAGCTGCCACCAGTTGGTAGGATTTGGTCACCAGGGCACAGAGTGGGCAATTGTCCTCGGCTTTGGAGGCAGAAGCTGGCAGCTGACCCAATGGTCTGCTTTCTGCTAGAGAGATAGACAGTCATCGAGCTGAGATAGTGATGGTGTCTTTCTCCTATTGTGCAACCTGGAAACTGGGAGAAAATGAAGGCGGGCCCAAGAGAGTGGAAGCAGGAGGAAAATAAAGAAAAAGAATACTGATTAACTCTGCATGTCTATTCAGCTTAGCTTGAGATTGATTTTGCTCACTGAATAGAACAGGAAACCCACATTTCTTATTTTTAATTAATTTATTTTATTTTATTTATTTTTGGCTGCGTTGGGTCTTTGTTGCTACGTGCGGGCTTTCTCTAGTTGCAGCGAGTGGGGGCTACTCTTCGTTGCAGCGTGCAGGCTTCTCATTGTGGTGGCTTCTCTTGTGGCAGAGCATGGGCTCTAGGCACACGGGCTTCAGTAGTTGTGGCACATGGGCTTAGCTACTCCACAGCATGTGGGATCTTCCTGGACCAGGGCTAGAACCCGTGTCCCCTGCATTGGCAGGCAGATTCTTAACCACTGCCCCACCAGGAAAGTCTAACCTGCATTTCTGAATTGAATAAATAACAGAATTACCAAATTACAAGTGTAGGAGAAAAGATGGGAATGAAAAGTGTAGGAGTTTGTGTACATATAAATATATGTAGATATAGATAGATATAGATTTAAATGCAGGTTGAATTAATTCATTGATGCTTACTCTATACCAGGCAAAGACATATTATGTAAATTTCACAATGGTGCCATTAAGGTAGGTTCTTTGAGTCCAATTTACAAATGTGGAAACTGAGGTTTGTGACAAGGTTTAGTCTCTGGTTTGTATGACTCTAAAGTATGTGCAGTTATCTAGTGTTTATATATTCTCCATTATTAATGGTTTCAAGTTTTTTTAATATCACTAGCTAGCGTATCGGTTTCTCAGGGGGCCAAAACATTGTCCTACTTTTGTTATATCTCAGTGCCATTTTGCACATAGTTTATAGGCAACAATCATTTCTATGACCTTTAGCATACTGTTTAAACTTGTTAGAATGTAGATATTTTATGGTAAAATATATTTGAAATTTCATACGGAGTACTTTAAAGTGTTGTAGACCTCATGGTTTACATGAGACCCAGAGACTGAAGTCTTAGATAACTGCAGCTTATGTGAAGTCTCCATGTGTCATCAGGACCCCTGGATATCAGTTAAAGGGAGAGAATCTGAATCTCTGAGCAATAATGAATGATTCTGAAATTCAGATTCACCAGGAAGAAATTGAAAGCCAAAGGAAGACCATGTTGTTAAATTACTGTATACGGTTACCTGGCTGGAAAAGGGGGGGAAAAATCACAGAAGCTAAAATACATCACTGTCATTAGATGTTTAGGAGAATAAAAGATGTCTGGGATCTTGGAGGAGAAATAGAGAAGAAGACTAAGGGATGTCAAGTGTTTGAAAGAATCAAAGAAACCAAACACACAGAGAAGAGCATTGGTATTGCCCTGGAGGGGCAGCTCCCAATCATTCCACTGAGACCCCCAGGCCATCTGAGACTCACTACAGGTTAGCACAAGAGTGCAGTGACTCTAATTCTACCCCTTGCTCTCCTCAAGGAAGCACCTGAAACTCAAGTGAAAGTAACCTTAAATCAACTTTAATTATAAATAAGCAAATATCTTGCCAACGTCACTATGTTAATTGTCATTAGCTACTCCTAGATTGCAACATAGCTCATAGCACAGCAGCATGACATTGAGCCTGAAAACTACTTGAGTATTTAACTTCTAGGTACTTTCTAGATCTCAAATCCCACGATTTACTGTTGATTTTACTAAGAACTATTGAATTGTTGTTCAGTAGGTGATTTTTATCCTCAGGATCTTTAAAAAAAAAAGCATCTCTTTTAAGGAATCCATCTATTTGTAAAAGTATCTATTTCCAGTGGTTCTGCTGTGTTTGTTTCGATTATCACACAGGAATTCAGCTTTTTCCAAATGTTCATAAAAAAAAATGGAAGCCATTTTCCACTCAAAAAATGCTTTTTATTTTGTAAGACCCCAGAGTCCTTTACTGGTAACATGACAATTCAAACATGTTTGGCATTAAGCTTCAACCCTAGAGCAGGAGGGGACCTGGCTTCCATTCCTTGGAATGCTTATTTGCTTGATTTCAAATCCCATGGCCCCTGAATCTATGAATTTTTAGAATTCTGCTTTTAATCTCAGTCACGTCCTTACTCGGTATGTGTGAGAAAGATATAAGGCCCAAATCGCTGAATGACTGAGTAGAATTTCCTAGATGAGAGTGAAAATTAGTCCTCTGAGTGAGAATGTAATGAGAATGCACCTGTGGCATCTTGGTTATTAAATGCTACTCCACTTTTTAAGAAGAGAAAGAGAGGGTGAGAGAGATAGATTGCTTGAGACTGAGATTGACCAAACTTTCTAGTAAACGCTCCCCATGTAGTTAGAGGCAAACGAGGCAGTTGCTTATAGCTATGACATTCCTGACTAACAGGGCTCCAGAACAACTCGTAACACAAGGGGCATGCCTGTGGTGATTCATCTTTCCTATTAGTTCAGGGATATTTTCCATTAGGTAAAGCTGCTTTTATTTATATTTTTCATTAATTTTTTTAACATCTTTATTGGAGTGTAATTGCTTTGCATTGTTGTGTTAGTTTCTGCTGTATAACAAAGTGAATCAGCTATACATATACATATATCCCCATATCTCCTCCCTCTTGCTCTCCCTCCCACCCTCCTTATGCCACCCCTCTAGGTGGTCACAAAGCACCGAGCTGATCTCCCTCTGCTATACAGCTGCTTCCCACTAGCTATCTATTTTACATTTGGTAGTGTATATATGTCAGTGCTACTCTCTCACTTTGTCACAGCTTACCCTTCCCCCTCCCCGTGTCCTCAAGTCCATTCTCTACGTCTGCGTCGTTATTCCTGTCCTGCCCCTAGGTTCTTCAGAACCTTTTTTTTTTTAGATTCCATATATATCTATTAGCATATTTTAATGGTTCTTGAGTCTTTTAAAAATATATCTATCTCCATAAATGTTCTTCGTTAAGCCCATATTTCAGAGAATCCTTAATAGGTATTCCAGTCACTAGAGGGAATTAGCCAGGTGGTACAGAGTATCATATGCAAGGCTCCATACACAGCCAGACAAGTAGAAATATGCCCTCTATTTTCAGAAGCCTCCTGGACCTTAATCTAGTCTCAATACTCTCCATTATTCATTCTAAACAATGTTTAAATATGGATGTGAGGTTAAAGCAAGGTGCTTTTATCTTCAAAGCAGTTGTCATTATCAGATATGGGTAAATTGGTGCCAGAAAAAGGTGAAAAGAGGAAAATCTTCTAAATTCAACAAGTACTTATCGTGTACCTACTCACACACTACGCAGTATGGAAGACATAAAATAAATGGATAAAATAGTTGATGACATAAACTCAAAACATTTTTAATCTAATTGGCTGCAGAGTACCCACTCCTCCTCCGCCAAAAAAAATGTGTATTGCGTGGAAGAATGTACTCTGTACAAGACAAAGTACTGGAGGAGTCCACTGAGGGGAGAGTTCCCATCAGTTGCACTAGACTGGAGAATGGAATTTGTATGTTTTCAAGTTCTATATGTTCTCTCAGGTCCTCTTCTAATAAACCTCACAATGACCAATCCAGAACCACTAAACCACTAAATCATGAAAGATACATTTTTTTCATATGATATTTCTTATATTTGATTGTTATTTTTTCCTCGCTATAATTTCCATTTTTTAAACATTTTCTCATACCCTGACCTTTCATAATAAAGAGTGAATTCCTTGGGGCAGAGGCTATATTTTTTGTCTCTGTGTATCCTTTAGCCACATGCCTGGATGGGAGAGGCACTTGGGTTGCTTGAGTGGCTAGCACACAGGACGCCAGGGTCCTTCTTTGTGTGTGGCGCAGCAATGGCTTGGACCCCACTGCCAGTCAGTATCAATATGTATTGAGAATAGCTGCTTCTTTCTGTCACGTAAAATCATTATGAACAGCATTAGAAAGAACATTTTTTTCCACTTTTAAGTAAATGCTTGAAGCAAAGCTTTTTTAAAATATAAGCTCTTCCATATTTTGCTTTTCATCTTTTCGCATCAGTTTGGGTTTTGGTTATGTTTTTTAAATGTGACAATATTAAAATATTTCCAAAATATAAAAGATCAAGTACAGCTTTTGAAAACGTCTTGTTTGGGAGGTAATCTTTGAACTTCTATTGTGCAAAAAGAAGCACTGAGCGTGAAACAAACAAAAGTGAAAACCAACTACAACACGACATTAAAATAGTCAAAACGTGATCATCTTTTATATTTAGAGTCTGAAACAGAATAATTTTTAATTTTTAAAAAATATAATCATGGGGGCTTCCCTGGTGGTGCGGTGGTTGAGAGTCCGCCTGCCGATGCAGGGGACACGGGTTCGTGTCCCGGCCCGGGAAGAGCCCACATGCTGCGGAGCGGCTGGGCCCGTGAGCCATGGCCGCACAGCCTGCGCTTCTGGAGCCTGTGCTCCGCAACGGGAGAGGCCACAACAGTGAGAGGCCCACGTACAACAACAACAACAACAACAAAATATATACATATATATATATATATATATATATATAATCATTAGAACAGACCAGTCAATAAGAATTGTGTTGTAAATAAATTAAGAGGATTTGGGTGTGGGTGGGAGGGTAGACTTCTAATGCTTTAAAATTTTGTGAGTGATTTTAAAATAAGAGTAATAAACCGTGTACAATTTAAAAAAAAAAAGCTGATTAGATTTTTAACCTAACAGGCCTATTATTGTTCGTGCCTGGGTTGTTTGGCTCGTAGTTATAGTTTCTTAATAAATATGTACAAAATACACAGCAATACTGCCCTCTACAGTTCCCCTGTAAGACAGTCACTTGTCTTCAAGTGTGTAAATGCCTAGTTTTAAATGAACCTAACTTACATGGATGATTTCTGGTGTGTTTAGCTCTGATGTTAGTCTTAGCACTAAGCAGCTGGGACCATCCCCCGTCTCTTTGCATAATGAACACTTAGAGAAGTCAAATCCTCTAAAATAGTTACATGATCCGTCTTATTTCTATGAATATACGATATCCACAGTTCTTAAAAGCTTTCCACTCTGTGGTACAATTGACAATACATACCCCCTTTTCTCATACATGTGCCATACTGGAATTAGGTAAGTAGTCTGATATGCCAGAAAGACAGTGGAATATATAAAATCTGTGGAAAGTGTTTAAGATTAAAAATAATGATGCTGCCTTATAGTCACATTTTTTATTTGTAGAAGAGGAAAGTTAGTAGATTAAACTCAGTTGTCCTCAGTAATTAAAAGTAAAAAGTAGAAAGAATATGTGATCCAAACTAGCTTCAGTACCAAAAATTTTGGTGTTTAAATGAGATGTAGATATCTTTTTAATTATAGGTGCAAATGAGAGAACATAAGAAACTAGTAGTCACATGATATAATATATAAAAGCTTTGCAAAAAGACATGAAAATAAAAATGTCTAAAGGAAGAAATATGTTCTATCCCCCAAATATGTTGCAGAAAGGCAGTATTTCCTGGTACATAATTGCAAAATCAGAATGAATTCAAATCTCAGTGTTGTTACATACTGTATGAGCTTTGGCATGTTGCTGAAACTCTCTGTGACTTACTTGTGAAATTAAGTGGTAACTATATAAGTATTATATAATATTTGCTGCTAATAGATTACTATTTTCAGAGTTAAGTATTTGTATAAATTTGCTTATGAGCATATGTAAGTTGTGGGGAGACTGAGGGCTTAACCGTTGCCTTCTTTAGGATGTTAGCTGTAAGTAGCAGAATGCAACTCATATTAGTTTAATTAAACAAAGGGGGTAGTATTATAAGAATTCAGGGATTATTTTCCAGAGCTCAAGGAAAAATCACCACCAAGTCTCAGGATAAACAAAAACACTTAACTTGAAAGTCTGGCAAGCAGTATTTTTCTCTGCTCTTGCTTGTCCTTGGATATTCTGTTATGTCTGCATTATTCCTCTCTCTCTTGTCAGACTGCCTCTCCTTCAACATGTCAGAATACGGCCAGTCACAGCTCTAAAGATGTTGTTACACTTCTAGTCACACTAAGATACTGAATGACTTTTTTCTTAGCTCCAATCCCAAATTCCTAAGAACAGGACTCTAACTCAACATGGATGAGACGCTCAATTGTGACTAACCAGCTATGGCCATCAGGAGAAATATAGAGCTAACATGTTGTCTTTATGTCATTTTCTAAATGTAGACTTTAAGAGATTCCTTTAATTCGTGCTCTATAAGCAATCTCCAGTTCACCAAACTTTACATTTAAATGATTTCCTGTTGGTTGTTGTTTGGAATTCCAAAATAATTTCCTGTGTCAACTCTGTTATACAGCATTGTTACAGCCTTAGGAGAATCTCACTCCATCCCTCCCCCAAAGAATAAGTTGCAAATAAAAAATTGCTTAACTCACTATGTGTCTGAAAAATTATTACTAATTTCCATAGTAATCACACACTAAAGATTTTTTAAGACTATTCTATTTTCATATGATTTTGTCAGATTATTAAACTATGCATTCCATTCTATTGTTGTTTGGAAACATGGTCCCACCATGTTCTTAAGAATGTAGTTTTAACCATAGTGTATTGCGTTAGTTTAAAAAAAAAAATGAGTTCAGAGCTCCTCTCTGTGGTCTTGGCAGCTGAAGCTAGAACCCCCTCTTATATCCATCCATCCATCCATATATGTGCCTGGCACTATTGTAGACACTTAGGGAGACAGTATTAAAGCCAAAGTGTCATCTCTTCTGGAACAAACAAATGTACAAACAATAAAGTATCAGTTAATGTATAAGTATCAGGTAATGATAAAGCAAATCAGGGAATTGTGATATGGAGTGACTGGGAAGTCTCTTTAACTGGGCAATGAGATCAGAGATTCCTAAACTTTAATTTAGCAGCTGTGATTCTAGAACTAGGACAGGGGCATCCAGCAGAAGGGTGAGGGATCCAGGAGATTGAGAAGGCCAAGATAGCCTTGTTACCTTGCCCCATCAGAGGTACTTAATACCAAAATCGCTCTTACTCACCCTTCTTTCTAGAGCCCAGGGAATTAACTTGGCTCTGTACTATCTCTTCCTTCTTTTTTCCATTCAGAAATTTCCCCCTTCCCTGTTCTACTGCAGAGCCGAAATCTCAGAGAACTCTCCTCCCTTCTACACAGTTTTGTTGTGGTTTTCAAAGTGTTTTCTTTCCCTTTTTATAATCATTTTTAAAGTGCTCCATGAACATATGTTTTCCTGAATTATGGATTTCAAATCATCAATCTCCCTGCCTAGATTTATAAACATGAATGTGTGTGTGCAAGTAATATATGTATGTGTTTATTTGTAAATAAAATAATTCAATACATATATTCACTTATGAACTTATTGGATGTAGTGTTTGTTCTTGTTCTGTATCTTTTTTTAACTTAACAATTTATTTTAGATATCTTTTTATATCAGCACACATAGATTTACTTTGATCTTTTTAATAGCTGCATAGTATTTCATTGTACAGATGCAAAATAATTAAAATTTTCATCCAGCTCTTGATAGATATTTAGGTTGTTACAGTATTTCCTATTGTAAAAAGAACTGCAATCTCATAACTTATGTCTTGGCAAAAAGAATTTTTTATTGACGTATAGTTGACTTACAATGTTGTATTATTTTCTAGTGTACAGCAAAATGATTCAAATATATATATATTCTTTTTCATATTCTTTTCCATTGTATGTTATTATAAGATATTGAATATAGTTTCCTGTGCTATACAGTAGGACCTTGTTGTTTATTTTATATATAATAGTTTGTATCTGCTAATCCCAAATTCCTAATTTATCCCTGTCCCCCCTCCTTTTTCCCCTTTGGTAACCATAAGTTTGCTCTCTATGTCTGTGAGTCTGTTTCTGCTTTGTAAATAAGTTCTTTTGTATATTTTAGATTCCATATATATGATATCATATATTTGTCTTTCTCTGTCTGACTTACTTCACTTAGTATGATAATCTCTAGGTCCATCCATGTTGCTACAAATGGCATTATTTTATTCTTTATTATGGCTGAGTAATAGTCAGTTGTGTATATATATATACACATCTTCTTTATTCACTCATCTGTCAGTGGACACTTAGGTTGTTTCCAGGTCTTGGCTATTGTAAATAGTGCCACTGTGAACATCAGGTTCATGTATATTTTCAAATTAGAATTTTCACCTTTTCCAGATATATGCCCAGGAATGGAATTGCTAGGTCATATGGTAGTTCTGTTTTTAGTTTTTAAGGAACCTCCATACTGTTCTCCGAAGTGGCTGCATCAACTTGCATTCCCACCAACAGTGTAGGAGGGTTCCTTTTTTTCCACACCCTCTCCAGCATTTATTATTGTGGACTTTTTGATAATGGCCACTGTGACCGGTGTGAGGTGATACCTCACTGTAGTTTTGATTTGCATTTCTCTGATAATTACCAATGTTGAGCATCTTTTCGTGTATGTCTTGGCAAATATTATATGGTATCACTTTATGTGAAATCTACAAAATAATACAAATGAATCTACATAAAAAACAGAAACAGACCCACAGACATAGAAAACAAACTAATAGTTATCAAAGGGAAAGGGAGTGTGGGAGGTATAAATTAGGAGTATGGGATTAATAGATACAAAGTACTGTACATAATATAGATAAGCAGCAAGGGTTTACTGTACAGCACAGAGAACTATATTCAATATCTTGTAATAACCTATAATGGAAAATAGTCTTTAAAAATTTATATATATATATAACTGAATCACTGTGCTCTACATGTGAAACTAACACAATATTGTAAATCAACTATACTCCAATAAATATATATATATGTGTATGTGTGTGTGTATATATATATATATATATATATATATATCGGCATACTAGCTATGTCAAATGCTCTGTGTGTGTGACTGTGTATGTATTAAATTTATTTATATATTAGGTTAACAAAGTAAATTCTGGAGTCTATAGGTAAAAAAGTGGTCAAATATTGGCAATTTTATGTCGTTTAACCTAATTATAAAGTTCCTCTCCAAGGCTCTAAGCCCAACTTTGTTCATTTTTCATTTCTAACAGCTGTTGAAACAGAGAGGAAATATCTTAGAGGCTAAGCTCTGTTGGATCAAGTGAAAAAACTATATGGATTGTTATCACTACAATATCAGAGTTTCCTATTAACTAGACCTACATTTCCATTCGGGAGTGTTCCCAGGAGACTGCCTTCCCATCCTCTAGTGCCAGAGGGAGTCCTTTATAGTAGGAATCAGGTAGCTGAATAGTGGAAAGGAGAAAATATGGACCAGACTGGCTCTAGAATGACATTTGGTAAATCATTAACATTTCTAGCTTGATTCCAGTAATAAATACAGATAATATCTACCTTAAAAATAAATGAAATAATTCCTACAGCACTCCCTAGCACAGTATTTGACCCTAAATTCTTGCTTAATAAATCACATCTTCCTTCCTCTTTCCCTTCCCCCTTCTCTCCTTCCCTTTCTCCCTCCTTCACATCTATGCTCTGAATCTCCAAACTACAGGGAGATGGCAAGGAAGAGAGGGCCTCTCTGGGCCACATAGCCACACAAGCATCGACACGCATTCAGAAGCCATTTCTGCCCCAGAGATAGGCACTGAGCTACTTCAGTCATCCGATAGGTGCTCACTGCTATCTTATAGGTCAATGACCTGGGCACAGCGCACAAAGCCTGGCACCACAGGGTCTGGATACATCCTAATTGAGGCCCAATCTGTGTGTGCAGTTACTGGGGAGCTCAACGGATAAACACAACTTCTTCCATATTACTATCCATCGCTTGCAAAACACTGTGCCCACCAGGAAGCATCACTCCCCTGTTTCACAGGCTTCTCTCAGAGCCATCCTCAACTTCAACTCCGAGAAGCACAGATTTCTACTTCAGTGTCATTTGCATCTGCTGAACTGCCTTTGTGTTTATTCTCTTTTTTTAAGGTTTTTATAATAACATTTATTTCCTAAAAGTTAACATGTGCATAATAGGAAACCAAAAAGCAAAAAACAAAGTCATCCATAATCACAAGCAGTTTACCATTTGATGTGTCCTTCTAGTTCTCCTTTTTGTATCTACACAACTAAGCATCCATTTTTATGTAATTAAGATCATACAGTTATGTATTATGCTTTTTCACACATCATGAATATTTACTATTTCAAAGTCCCAAAGCTATGAGTATTTTGATAACCAAGAATATACTCCACCAACTCAATCTGGAAGGAAAAAAATGTAATCCTGCCTTTCTTGGTAACAAAAATTTCATAAAAGACAAAAATGGCAACAGGCTTTTTTCTCTTCGATAGCTCAAGAAACTCAGATACTGTTCCAGCCTCTGACTTGGCTCTCATTCAGTGTTTTTGTTTTTTTAAATTGTATTTATTTTTGGCTGCATTGGGTCTTCATTGCTGCACACGGGCTTTCTCTAGTTGCAGCAAGCGGGGGCTACTCTTCTTTGCGGTGCGCGGGCTCCTCATTGCTGTGGCTTCTGTTGTTGCGGAGCACGGGCTCTAGGCCCGTGAGCTTCAGTAGTTGTGGCTCACGGGCTCAGTTGCTCCACAGCATGTGGGATCTTCCTGGACCAGGGATCGAACCTGTGTCCCCTGCATTGGCAGGTGGATTCTTAACCACTGTGCCACCAGGGAAGTCCCTCATTCAGTGTTAATCACTTGGTATTAAGTATGAGGGCCCATCACTTTTTTACAGATGAGAGAAGAGCGACACTGTGCTTATGTTTTGAAATTGTGGAGGGATTTCCATGGGAGTTGGAAAGGGACAGACCTGAGTTCCAAACCTGACACTGGCACTTAGTATCTTTATTCTGTGAGCAAACTGCTCTACATTTCTGAGCATCAGTTTCATTTCCTGTAAAATGGGTTAATAACTCTCATTAAAATTGCTGGGTTGTGTTTCTCATGTATTAGTTGAGAAAATGTATGCTAAGTACCTGACACCTTGCACAGCACAAGGAAGCCCTAAATAAAGGTTCACCTTGACTTATGATTCTCTCTATTGACCTGCCACTAGAGATACTTGCCTCTATAATCACTGCCAGAATTTCAGGACCATAGAGGATTTGTGTTTCCAGGAATAAGGCAATATAAATCTTGGCAGAATTGATTAAAATATTTTTTTTCAGGAATATGAAGTTCTTTCAGTTATCTGGTTGATGTTTAATCTGGGAAAAGTTTTTAAATGGGTATAAGAGGATGAGAGAATGAGCAAATAAGGTATCTTCTGACTCCTCCTTGTCACTGGTGTAGAAGAAGAGAATGTGTCTTTTTGAGGTGATTGTTATACTGATTACAAAGCCCCTAACATAATGACGACCACAGATTTGAGTTATATAGAGACGTTCCAATGGTAGGAGTACATTCTGATAATTGTCAGGTTGCTTTTATTTTTCCTCTTTTTTCTTGTTATTCTGTCTTATTGTCATGGTGGACTTGGTGTGATTAGCAATGTTACCACTTTCCATAGGGGTTAAACCTAGTAAGGGGAGGGGACTTAGAGATATACTTATAGTTCACAGATAGTAAGGTAATCATTCTGTGGGACCTTTACTTCAAAACCTCATGCACACATCAGACTGTAATAAGCCCTGCCTTTGCTTCAATTGCTAAGAAACCTTTCTCTTAATGCCAGGGTATCATCCTAGCTTTTGAATCTGTGCATGTTTCAGAATAGTGTTTAGAAGCCAACATTTCTATAAAGCAATTTGTGGGCCACACACATAAGCCTTTATGCACTAGCTGATGGCTGTTTCAAATACTTGACTGTTAAATTGGTTTTGAAAAGAGGAATGTTTCCTTTTCTGGCTTATTTTCAGATTAGCATCATCCTTCTGAACAAACAATAGTTTTCCTGGAAATAGGCCTATTTACCGATATCTTTCTGATTAAGCATTATCTTTCACTTCATCTTAACTTTCAAATTATAACCTCCATTGACAGTACACAGCAGATTTTTCTCATGTATTATCCTTATTAGAATAATTTCAGTGATGTTTAGGTTCTTATCATATTCCCTAGAAAGGCTCAGATTGGAATAGTCCTCTGAGGAGATATATGGTAGGCAACACAACTTTAAAAGTCCAACTTAAAATTCAATAAATTCATGAAGAATTTAATACTACCTAGCTGGGCAGACATTGAATTCTAAGTTCTCGTGAGCAAGTAATGTCTAGGTTTGCCTCTTGAAAAAATATAAACATAAGGAAGAGTAATTTGTAAGAGACTTTAATGTCTGCCAGATACTGAATGCAGCCAGAAAATACGAGAAAGGGCACTGAACTGAGAACTGTATTTAGTCCTGGCTCAAACATTTGTGAATCATGCGACACTGAGCAGCCCACTTAAATTTTCGGTGTCTCTGTTTACAAGTCTGTAAAATTGGGATGATTATTCCTGCCCTGTTCACCTCCTATGGTTGTCACAAGAATCAGATTAGAAGATGCATGTGAAAGAGCTTTGTAGCTATACAGTGCTCTTCAGATGTAAGTCTTTGGTATAGGTTGCCTCTAGTTTAAGTTCTGTAAGCTTTTTGAGGACGAAGATTGTTATCTTTGAGTCATGAGCACTATATTAGGACAAGTGAATGAAGGGAGGTGATTCCCCCTCTGCAATTTTCTGTGACGTTGTTTATTTTGCATTTGTTCCAGAATCACAAAATGTAACTTTTTTTGTTTACCATCTCAACATACTTATGGGGAAAATTCTCCCTTTATTTGAACTAACTCGCTTACCTGGTAAGAGCCTTTAAACTTAGCAAGTGAACGTTTCTTGTGGAGAAGTCCATTCCCAATCTCAGGACATTGTATTTCTAAGTGTATCTGATGTCAGAGATCAGAATGCAGACATGTCAAAGCTTGTATGGTACTGAGTGTTACAACACATGAAATAACCCTGAATTCTTCATCGATTAAATAACATGTTTAATTTTATTAGAAAGTAAACGTATTCCTTCATGGGGTACCACTGCTTCAGCTACTGACCTATGGGGAAAAAGTTAGTGCTCTGGGAAGCTTCCATTATTTTATATCAATTATGACTGGTAACACTGAGTTGAGTATTGTTCATGGCCCCTTCTAGCAAAAGATAAAATGCAAAGAAATGCAATGATGTTTGAGACTGCAAGAGCCAACAGATGATACAATATATCCATACCCATCAAATTCTTTTTTAATAGTTAATAGATGAATGGATTAAACTGAAATGATTGCAAGTATTTAAGCTATTCTATACATTTAATCAATAAGACGCATTTTTAGGGATTGAACATTATGACCCACACTTAACTCACCTTCTAAAAATTAGAGCCTTAACATTTCATATCTGACTTCAAATGTTGAAATTCCAATCTCAAAACTTTTAAATTATACTACAATTTTAGGGTATTATAAATATTCCCTTATTTTTATTGGAAAAGAACTTACAGAGCCTAGTTCCTCTTTCCAAAAATTATAAGAATCAGAGTCTCACAGTAAAAAAAGAGAGGAAGTGTTTTGAACAAATATTTCAAGGTACTGAATAAGCTCTTTTCTTAGTATCTTTTATTTTTTCAATGACTTGAAATTTTTCAAAGACAAATAACTTTTGAGTAAAGAAAGTATTTATACTGTTTACAGAGGAAAAGTCTCATAAATCACACGTGAGGCAGGGCCAACCCCTTTGCCACCTATTGTTCGTTTGTGGCTTGCTATGGAAGGCATTTTACTTCCTGAAGTTGGCTGTATTTTGTTGACCTCCAGGACTCAAGATCTGTTTACTGAATGGCAGTATAATCCCAAAGCCCTTGTTAAACACGGGGGTTGGAGTTAAGACTGGAATAGGAGGGATCAGTGGCTGCACTGGCTCTAATTCTATAGCAATGATGAAGGAATAAATTCATTTTAGGGTATTACTGGGGCCCTGAGAAATCTTAACTATGTTCCAAAGTTATTTTTGTGTGTTCTCTTGTTTGTCTTCTGACCAGAACAGTTGTCTGAGGGTCCCTGGAATCAGGCTGTTCTCTGAGGTCAGATGACATTTCTGAGCCTAGAATGAATCAGTTACAGAACATTTGAGTCAGGCTACCTCTCTCTTTCTCCCAGGACTAGTTTCTTCCTGATTGTAACCCTAGGGGGATATGCCAGACACTCACTAGAGGGCAGCAGGGGGTCAGTGGAACCAATTCTTTAGGAACATGCTAGACTGTATTATGTGCTTTGAAAAGTGCCTAACAGTTTTTAAAAGTTTATTCACTGCTACTTCCATTACAAAATTCAGTGGCATCAAGAATCTATTCATGTGGGTGTGTTTGTTTCCACAGAAACCTGGAATAAAAGACACATATAACCTAGCTATTTTAATGCAAGAAGTCTGTCAATTGCAAGGCATTCATCAGCTACACCTATGAGAGTGTGGGTCCCCGAAGGACTGGTCTCTGTGTCCATGATAGGAATCAAGCCACAGTTGAGTAGATTGTGAGGGAGGAGGCCTAAAGTCCAGGAGTGAGAAATGAGGGAAAATGACTGGACCTCTCCAGTAAGCTGGGGTGACAGGGGGAAAAGGGGTGGCAGGTGAAGTGGTGTTCCCTCCATTCAGTAATGAACTGTATCCTCCAGCTCTACCCAGGTGGTGTGTTTGCAGGAAGGAATATCACTCGCACTATTTTCCGATGCAGCCCCCTGAGGGAATTTGGGAAAGGGATGTGGGCATCTCATTTTGCAGTTTTATGCTGTGAGAGGGGAGCCCAGCCACTCTGCACACATGGCACATTAGAAGGAGGGAAGTGAGCAGGTCGACAAGGGAATGACTTTATGAAACGTCATGAGGGGGAACAACTAACTTTGTGGAAGGTGGCAAGGACGAGGGGGAGACAAAAGAGAAGAAGGATTTGAGTCATTGTGCACTGTGCAGTGAGCGTGAAACGCAGAGACCACAGTCTGTGGAAGAGAACAGTAAAGGCTGTCAAGGAATATGATGCTGAGCCACACCAGGACCCTTCTAAGCAAAGGAGAGGATTAAGGTACAGAAGGTTCTATAATCTTGCTAATGAGACTTGAATATAAAAATTATTTTTCTCATCCTTTTTATTGTTACCACACTCCTTCCAGTGCATTCTATAGGATGGCATGAACTGGACAACTTAGTTCTCAATTAACAGAAATAATTGCACTTTCATCCCCACATTTCACTCTCAGAGGTTCATTGTGGATAAATATAACATACCAGTGTACAATTTTGTTTTTAATTTGAATATCACTGGGAAAATATTAATCCCAATCTCTATTTTTCTCTGTGTCAACTGGGTACCCTTTGCATTAGAATCATACAGGATGAATTGATTCTTATACATTAATAATTTTAGGAGGAAGAATTTATTAAGGACTATAAAAGAAAGATATAACCAAATGTCAAGGGAACATAAAGAAGGCGGAAATTACTTTCTGCCAGAAGACTCTGGGAAAATTTAATAGGAAAATGGCATTTGAAAAGATTCTCAAAACATAGGTAAGATTTCTTTACAAGGAAAGTAGTAGGAATAACATTCTCGCAAAGAGGAACAGATACCTGTTCTATACCTGCTTGGCTAGTGAAGAGAGATTGATGACTGAAATATTGGCACAGAGGTTGAACCCAGCTTGTAAAAGGCTTTATGCAGAGTGCTAAGAAGTTTGAAATGTAGTCTGTGGTCACTTCAGCAGGTGTCTGCACAGAGCTACGTGATCAGAATGGCACTTGAGGACAGCTTCTCTTTCTGTAGGGCTGGGGCAAAGACTGAAGGCAAAGGCATGTTAGGAAGTAGAAGAGATTGTCCAGGTCTGAGGAAACGACTCTGTGAAGTAGAGCTATGGCTGTGGGAATGGAAGAAGGAAATGAACAAAACAGGCATTAAGGAGGGAAGATGTTGGTTGTTTAACCTGAAATTTTTAAAATGTGCTTTGTCAATTCTTGGAATGCGGGAGGAGCTTTGTCTTCAAAAACTTTGTGTGTTGCAACCGTGGATCAGTTGGGATGTGGCCAAAGACAATCCAACTCTATCTTCAAGTTTCCGCAATTGACTCAGAGAGGGAGACAATGAAGAGGTAGACAAGAGGAAAATATGTCTTGTTAACTGAATGCTGCAAAGTGATGCAGATAGATGGGGCTTCATTTAGCCAAATGAAGATACACTTTTCTTTCTTACTTCCTCGGTTTGGGTTTACTGAATTACATGTTAACATGTTTTAATTCAATGTACTTGTTAAATTAAATACCACAAGGTTATTTCAATGAGGAGATATCTAATTTTAACCCCAAATAATAATAAACAAAATTTGAACTTTGAGATAATTGAAGTCAAGTCGAATTTACATGGTTCAGGATTGCATTATTTTAATATTCAGTAGTACTGCTAGAATAGTATTCAGCAGTCACAATGAGCTCAGTAACCTGAATTTTGCTTTTATACTTCTTATTTAGTAAATTTTTCAATCCTAGGAAATACCATTCTTTTATATTGTGATGGAATCTTACAGGAAAGTCTAAGAAACTTAGAATTTCCTATTTGAACTTTTCTTGACTGTAGCATGGAGCTTCCCGTATGCCAACAGAAATGACCTTTTCTTTCTGCTATTTGAGTAATCTGCTTCCAAACAGGTAAAACAGGGAATAGGACCAAACGCCTGTGACAATTACCTTTGGAGCAAGATTTGAAGCCAATTAAATCATATCCATATGATTTTGTTTGGACTATAATTGCTATCGCAATGAGATGCAGGAAGAACAGGAGGCCCTGCAGCCAAAAAGGACAGAACTTGGAAGAGTTCAAGGCCCATCACATTAGAGATTCTTACAAATTGTACTCAGAAGAGATCTGACTTGCCCCAAGCAGTTCACAAATTGAGCAGTCCAACTGTATCTTATGTACATTTTCTGCTTTCCAGTTTTGACAGATGCGTACTTGTTGTGTTCCAATTGCTCTCTAAAATATATTTCTTAGCTGCCTGCCTCTGCCTGTTTTCAGTCATGGATCAGTATTGCTAACAGCTTATCAATAATTTAAATCAAAAATATGGAGCAATGAGATCTCTTTAGGCATTGCACTGTCAGCAGGAAAAATGAAGACATGGTAATGAGGAAAACATTAGTCTGATTATTTTAGGAGGGATACATTCTCATGCTTTCATGGTAGTGTAGAAGCTGTAATTACCTCCCCCCAGTGCTTCAGGTCACAACAGCTTGGAGAGTGCTAAAGTTCTTCGTAATTTGATTCTCTCTTGTTATTCTGTGCTTTATCAAAGTTAGAGAAATGTGCACCCAAATCTTACCAGTGCACCCAAGATAGTTCTAGAGTTTTTTTCTCCAAGCCTGGGGATGATTTCTCTTTAGTCTCAGCATGTGCTGACACCTCTGAATAGCTGAGAATGCTCTCCTCAACAAAACTCCTCAGCGGTCACCTGCATCCCACCCTAAAAGAGCCCTGCTGGGAACACTTGGGTCTTCATTGGTCTTTTGTTTATATGAGTGAATTTTCCTCGAAACTGGAAGTTGTAATCAAAAGAAGGTGAATCACAGAACTGAGAGAAAGGAGTTAAAGGGAAACCAATGGAAATTATATTTAGAAACCTGAGTAGACTGAAAGAGGATATTTTTAAAGGAACAGAAAATAAAGCCCTGGCGCATGGGTCAAATTAAAAATGAATATGGTATGAGAAAGGGGTGGAGTTTCAGATGAAGCAAAAAATATGCCTAAAATACGTGATGCATTCTCTCTGTGGGATGGAATGACGTTGAGAATTTCAGAAGCAGATAGCACCCCAAGGAGCAGACAGCAGAGATGACCTCTTTCCACCTCGGCATTACAGAAGACTTAACCTTCTGGATGCTGACTCTGCCTTTCTTGGGGAGAGCATAATGTTCAGTGAACCAACAAATGGATTGAAGTTGTTTGTAAAGAGGAAAGACTGAGTCCATAGTAACGGCTATATTATGATCAACAGTGCTACTTTGTTTCTTTGTTTATGTCTCACAGCCTTTATATTGTCTTTTCGAGAACTGAGCCAGTTGGCCAGTGGCCATGGTAAAATTTTCGTTGCTAGTGAATATGAATACATCCCATCAGTGGATGCATCTTTCAGTATTCTGCTTAAACTCAGCCTTCCATTTGAAATGTCATATAGTTATAGGTGAATAGAGAACAGTATTTAAGAAAAAATGATTTGCTCAAAATAGTGTCCAAATACTAAGCTACATTATGGAACAATTATCGGTATCATTAAGTAATTTGCTTCTATTTTTGTATAAAAACTATAGCATGAAATTACATTTAAGGAAAGTATTTGACTTTGAGCATTTGTCTCGTCCAGAAGATCGTAGGGTACATTTTCTAAGAGAATGAGAAGGAAAGAAGGTTGTCAGAGATGGCTCCGAGAGAGAAAATGTGATGATCTACTGCCAGCCTTCTACGTTTCTAAACTTCTCTGTACCAAACCTAATTAACATAAATTAGCAGGTATTGTTATTAATAAAACTATGGTTCCTTTAAAGGTGGCAATCTAATTACTTCATCTAATATTTTATCTGAATTATTCCTTCAGACAATTCTGTGAGATAGATTATTATTTTCTATTTTACAAATTAGGAAAGTGAGGGGAACCAAAATGTTAAAAAATGAATACCTGACATCATGTAGCCCATGAGGGAATGAGCTGGGATTGGTCCAGGTCTGTCTGGCCCACGCTTTAGTATTTAGGGTCTGCTGCCTTCCCTTACAGCCAGAAACTCCTCCAACAGCAGGCCCACCGAAAGAAAGGGAAGCAATTTCCTGTTACACTTATGCAAAGAATTCCTGTGTGCCTAAAATAAAAGGATTTACTCTACACCATTGGTTTAATTAGCGTAACTGTGAAGATCAACGAGTTCAGAAATGCTTTTTTTTTAAGAAAGGAAAACCAAGGTGACATGGCATAAAACTTGGAGTAGCTATGATTTTTTAAGCACATGTTTGAAGTTTAATGACATAATAGCTTGTCTTCTTTTAAACGACTGATTTTCCTATTAATATCTAAAATAAAATTTTTTTAAGTATAAATTTTGCACCTTGCAAACATTGTATCAGTATTTTGAGTATATATCCATTGCTACATTCTGGTATTTTATAATTGCAGGAAGTCAGTATTCCAAGTGGAATGATTTGGTGTAGTTATTTTGTTCTGAAAAAGCACACAGTATAGCACTGGCTTGTGATAAATCACTGACATTCTGCTATGGTGGCCAGACCATTATTTTCTTATATTAAGAAAAACACTGAGTGCAGCAAACCAGAATTATAGCCCATGTCATATTATTTGCAAGAACAATAACTAAGGTGCCTAGGGCACTTGCATAAACCTCTGTTTCTTGTATTTTCCAGGTGATAAAACCTATTAGTTTGGCAATTTATAGAAAATCCATAGATCCATCTCAGTGCCACTGGAATAACTGATGCCCCTTTGGCAGGGTACATCTACCAGCAACAAGAGGTGGAGGGTGGGAACCAAGGAAGAGGCCTGGGAGAGAGGGTCAGTGTCTAACCACCTACCAGCTGGGAAGAAGGGAGAGAAGCCCAGAGCCTTCAAGTGTCAGAGGGAGGAGTCCAGGATTACTTAGTCATTTATTCTTGGTTTGTCTGTCTGTTCATTAATTTCTTTATTTTAAAGGGAGACTATGTGTTAAATACTTCTCTTTACCCTCCTGAATTATTACAGTCTCTAAATTTTCAGAAGTCTATGATATACGTATCATCTGAGCTATCACAAGCATGCTTTCTTACCAGGATTGAGAAAGCATCTTCCACATGAAAGGCCTTTTTACAAAATGCAAAAGCAGAAGTAAACAGGATTGATACTTACATTAACATTGCATGTAAACTCCAAAAGTCAGCGTTCTATATTTTTCTTATCAGAGTATATATCACACTTAATTTTTTTCAATGTTCATTTTCTGTCTCTTCTAATAAATGTTAAGGTCTGTGAGGAAATAGATTTGCAAATTTTCGAAAAGTATAGAATTCAGCATCGAATGCAATGCTGAATGCCATGGAGTTCACCACTGAGGGTTTCTTGAAAAATTTAATGATGGTATTTTGGGGGGTTTTTTCCCTGCCAAGAAACTCTAAGCCAAATATTCTTTTCTCCAGCTTTCCTTTAATTTGTACCTCCTCACACTTTATTTTAGAGCATTATCATAGATATGCTGAAGAAATCCACTTTTCTATTTACTATGATGTGAGGGCTTTACGAGGCAACATTTTATATTAGTTCTCCCCTGCAATAATCAATGCATTAAAAGGGAGGAGATGCTATGCAGGGCTACTTAAACAATCAATGAAACACATTCCTAAGCAACAATAATGTGAGGGAGGCACTGCAATTTGATTAGCGACCTTTTCATTCTGTACAGAGATAACCTTTACTGATATCATTAACCAGATGAAACCCTGGTTTGATGCCGCTCTTTTAAGCACAGAGCTTGGTATTGATTGAGAAGCAAGATCTGAGATTTTGTTAGTGTCGAGCTGTTTACAGAAACGAGAGGTACATTCCTCTCCTTTTCTCCAACCCCCGAAGTAATTGTTTTTTACCATCAGCTAACAGAGGAGAAACCAAGGACATTTTCTTACTTCTGTTCTTTTGCTGTATACACAGAAAGCTGTTTCAGTGAAAGAGCACTTTCTGTATGCTATAAGGATGGAGGCTTTTGTATTAGCAATTCTGGTGTGGCATAAGTGCATCCTCTTTTCTGTTATTTTATTCTCAAGGATCACTCATTATACTGCTCCTTGTTAGTTAGTACTTTTCAATTCAGAAAGCCTACACTACTCCTACATGTGTTTACATTTAAACAAACCAGGTACACTTAATTGTTGCCCTGTGAAAGGCATATGTTATCATGGGGAAGACCTAGAGATTTTTGCATTTCAGCCCAAATGGCTGATTATCTTTGAAAGGTTTAATCTGCATCTTCTTGCATACCATAAAAATAGAGTATTTGTTTGGACTTTTAATGAATGCACATAGGAATCAAACATTAAGTTTTAATTCCTGAGCTAATGTTTAAATGAAAGTCAACTCTTAAGTTGAATACACTATACATTCTAGAAAAAGAGAAGTTTAGCCCTTTTTAACTTAATTTGGTGAGACCAATTTGAGAATAATTCTTTTAATGGTATATGAGTTGGATTGTGTAGTGCCTGGAATATTAGAACATGCATTTGAGTGGAATTATGAAGTTTGATTGATTTGCAGACTAAGTTCATAGCATGTAAGTGTGATCTATGGATTCAGAATGAGTAATTAATGTTTAGCAAATAAGCACTAGAAGAAAATGAATCAAAAGGTTTACTAAGGGGACTTCCGGTGGCTCAGTGGTTAAGAATACGCCTGCCAAGGTAGGGGACAAGGGTTTGAGCCCTGGTCCGGGAAGGTCCCACATGCCGTGGAGCAACTAAGCCCATGCGCCACAACTACCGAGCCTGCACTCTAGAGCCCGCAAACCACTACTATTGAGCCCGCGTGCCTAGAGCCTGTGCTCCACAACAAGAGAAGTCACCGCAATGAAAAGCCCAAGCACCGCAACTAGAGAAAGCCTGTGCACAGCAACAAAGACCCAACACAGCCAAAAAATAAATTAATGGATTAAAAAACAGAAAAAAAAAAAAAAAGATTTACTAAGGTACAAAGATATTTGAGGGAGGAATAGAAAAATTCTTAAGGGTAAGAGTGTTTTCATATTCCCTTAGGTCCCCAAACACAATAGTAATTTAAATAAAGCACTGTGGGCATCTACTGTTTTTTATTAGCAAGCTTCTTATATATTAAGAAAATATATTGTTTCACAATTATTATGTATTTGTAGTTTCAGAGGGACAAAATTTAGTAAAATAACTATGAACGATTGTGGGAATGGGTAGTAAGAATGGATATGGTTGCTTATCATGAAAACTGAAAATTTATCTAATTCTAGGTGTCAAAGACAGAGACCAAATTTTCAAATGGAAAGTACATTTTAAAAAAATCAGTGGACACTCTCTTTTAAAACATGAAATCTCATGTACCATGTGAAGCCCTTTGGTGATGAAAAGTTGAGAACAGAGCAGAAATAAATTTACAGTCAATACCATGGGGTTGTTTTTAGTTTGGAGTTGACTTTTTCTCTGTCAGTATAAACTTGGTTTTTTTCTACCCTTATGAATTACGGATTACAGTTTGTGCAAACATAAAAATGTTGATTTGCTGCACTTTACTGTTGAGTCAGATGTTTTGTTCTTTGTAATCTGTTTTCAGCCTAAAATAACATCAACAGTGATAATGCAAAATCAAAATACTTAAAGCCCTGGAGGGAAAATCCATCAAAATAATGTCCCCACTTCCTAATTCTGAATATTGTGATTCATCTGTCCTTTTATATATAGAAGAAGGAAGTGGAGAAGAGTCTGGGGACTGGGAATTGGAGAAGTAAATAAAGACAGAAGGAAGGAAAGAAGGAAGGAAGGGAGGGAGGAAGGGAGGAAGGAACGGAGGGAGGAAGGGAGGGAAAGAAAGAACTAAATAAAAGATGGGTAAGGAGAGAATAATAAAAATATTGGAAGACGATTTTGGAATTGATTGCACTCACTTAAACGTCTGGGGTGCAGTTTAACACACTGAAAGAACTCCTTGTTCCTTGGCCCCTGCAGTACCTCTAGGTCCTTAAAACAGAGTTATTCTTTTTAAATCAGTGGTGTGCAGATTCTTGCCACTCAAAGTGTAACTCTCTGGCCAGCAGTATCAATGGGAACTTGTAAGAATATCAGCTTCTCACGTCTCCACCAGCTCCCTCAGGCCAGAATCAGAATCTGCGTTTTTAGGTCGATCCCCAGGTGGTCATATGTTGTTAAGAATAAGTTCAGCCGTGCACAGCCCTGTGTCTACTGGCAGAGTGTGCACTTGTCCCTGAGTGACCAGGGACCACAAACAAAGAAGCACAACGTGTAAAAAGCAGAAGAAAAATCTCCCAGGAAGAAAGCATAAATAAGAGGAAATATAAAATCTCCGATTTATGCTAAGTGCTTCCCACTAAACAAGACATCACTAAAGTCATTCATTAGCTCTAACTTGAGAAAAACAAACTATAAGGGGTGGACTTGCCTTTTTCTGCTTCTCAACATCAAACAAAAACTTTCTTACAACTCTGATGTTTAATAAATAGTTTTAAATGGTGTGTTTATCCTTACCAGCTCAAGTCTCAGGTAGTAATACTTTAATGTTTTGGTTTTGAATGAATTTAACTATTTCTCTAGGTTACACTGCTCCCAACTGTCCATTTCCATGTAGATATGTATTTTTTAGAATTTTTTATGTGTGTTTGTAATGCATATATTATGTGACCAGATACATAAACACACGTGATACATAAACACACCATGTGAATGCTTCATCATCTTTATTACGTGCTGTGAGACTACAATAGTTTCTGCCTTTCTGTAGAAGAGGAAGAAGGCTTATCTGTATATGCCAAAAGCACTGGAGACTTAGAGCATCTCAACAATAACAAAACCAACCAGAGTACCTGAGAGAAGAAAAATGGCATCTGCTCTTCAGCCAATAGACTGCAAAGAGGGGCAAGTTATTAAAGAAGAAAGAAAACATGTTTTCAAATTTCAGTATTATATTTTCGTCGTGGCAGTAGTAGCTTATTTCTAGCTGATGTTAACAAATGTCAAATATGATTGTGGAGAGAAAGAAAGGCTCTTCCCGAACTATGACATTCTTGGTAGGAATTAAATTTCTATTATCCTTTTTTTTTTTTTGGCAAATGATCCTCTGATGTGTGAACTGGAGAATACAGTACATGTTTGTATATATAATGCTACAATGCTTATATTATCAACTTTTGTTTATAACTTGGCCCTTGGAAGTGACTGTTGAGGAAAGGAATTGCTCTAAACTTGAAAATCCTAAGACGTTCTGAGGGTACTGCCAAAAAAACATACTGACTTCTAAAAAAATGTGCCTACGTCTTTGCTTTGAAGGAAAGATAAACAGTGTTCTTGCAAGGTGGGAAGGGTGTCAAAGAGTTTCACACTCACAGTCCCAGAGAAAAGAGACTGTTTCGATGTGGCTGCTTTGTTAACCATGAGCAAAGTGAAATGAATTGGCATGACGACCTGCAAACATACTGTAGCAAAAGAATAACAATAAAAAATAAAACAATTAAAAACAAAGAAAGCAGAAAACAAATGAGAATAGCCTGTCAAATACAGATTGAAAAAATACCTAAGACAAAAATGAGATAGAAATCCAAAGACTTCCACAAGTACCCAATGCTATGCATTATTTTAAAAAATGCATTATCTAAAGAAGACCAGGAATTCCGTAGATGTGAGCTCAAAGACAGAGTGATAAAACCAGAGAAAGTATTTATTTACTTCAGAGCTGAGGAGGCAAATTGAGAAATTTAAAAAAGACCTTTATAAATCTGACAAGCAAATTAGCATCAAGAAAGAACCGCGATGAGATCACCGGCATGAAAGAAATACTTGAAATAATTGTAGTGAAAGCAGGTGGGAGACAGAAATTAGAATAATTAGCAAAAAAATGATAGACAAGAATGGGTATCTCTGAAGGGTAAAAGCCATTAAATGGAAAGGAAAAATATTTAAAGACACAATGAAAGAAAAAAGTAAAATTAAAAGAATACCTGGATCTGCAAATTAAATGGGCCCATCAAACTGACATAAAACAGGATATGTGGACATATCCTGTTATCTAGCATCAAGGAAAAGAAAAATTCCACTGGCACCCAGATGATAAAATCAAGTCGCATAGAAAGGGGAAAACAAACAAAACAAAACAGGCTTACCTCAGACTTCTTCACAGCAATTCTGAGTGCCAGAAGACACTGGAGGATAATAATTTTCATTGGTATCATTTACCAATGAAAATATATCTAGTAAGCTGCTGTAGGAACATATTCTCTGTGATACAATAACTATCTATGCCTTCCTGAAAAAAATGACTCAAATGTAAACTTCGTGAAATCAAGAATGAATCAAAATCAAAAACTCAAGAATAGGAATGTGTGATAAGATTCTCACAGTAACACTGACTTAATTTAACTATAGGACTAAGATTAAATACCTGGTAAAAATAGGGTTATAGAAGAGAAAGCAGATATTATTATATCATTCTTATTATTTTTGGAATATTTATGTATAATTAAAATGTAGGGAAAGGTGGGAGAGGAGATGGAAGAAAGTATAAGTAATAATAGCCCATATTTTTAAATCTGAGCATCCAATTATATTGTGAGAACTTGAAATATATGATTAAATGAATAAAAGATATATTCTGTGTGTGTGCATATATATCTTTAAATTTTTTTCCTAGCTCTGTCTGGTGAGAGGGTCTAGAAGGAATGTATGAGTGTTCAGCACTTGGTTCCTAAATGCTGTTCTCCATTAAGATAAATCAAGGTGAGAAGACTGATTTTAGTCTGGGACAGGGAAAGTATAGCTAAGCCTGAAACATCTTGTTGCCCCAGAAATAAGAATGTGCTCAAAGAATGATAGTGACATAACAAAAGGACACAGGAGCCAGACTGAAGGGACTCTCACTGGCCAAATTTGAAATAATTTCAATATTAAAGTAGGTAATAAAATAATTGGTTTTAACCAATTGAATAAAATAAAAACCCATGAGTTTCTTTTAATATAAATAAATAAATAAATAAATAAAAATGGTTGTGACAGGAAAGCTCTTTTTTATTATACAATAAAATGACAGCTAATAAATATACAAGTAACCAATGGATGCTAAAAACTGCTGGGTGAGAATATGATAAGAAAATGGATCAAAGTTAAGTTCATCAATTTCAGGACAATCTGATGTCACATGCCTCTTGATATAATGCAATGAGAATGACCCAACATCACTTTCCTGGCATTTCTGCTAAAAACGTATAACCTGAATCTAATCCTGAGGAAATGTTAGGCAAATACAAACTGAGAGACAGTCTATAAAATAATTTGCTGTACCCTTAAAAATTTCAAGATCAATAAAGACAAAGAAAGATTGAGGAAATGTTCCAGATTAAAGGAGTCTATAGAAAAAGAACACTAAATGCAATGTGTGACGATGGACTGGATCCTGAAATGGAGAAATAATAGCTCTAAAGGACATTAGTGGGATAATTTACAAATTTGAATATGGACTGTGGGTTAGATAATAATATTTTATCAATGTTAAATTTCATAATTTTGAGAATTATACGGTAGCAATGTAACAAAATATCCTTGCTCTTAGGAAGTACACACTGTGTACTGCTAAAGGTATACATTGTCTCAAACTTACTCTCAGTGATTCAGAAAAAAAATGATATGCCTATACATAGATTGATAGATGGAAATTGGTAAATCTGGGTAGAGAGTGTTTGGGTTTTGTTTGTAGTATTCTTCGAATCTTTCTGTAAGTTTGCAATTATGCCGAAATAAAAAGTTACAAACATCTAATGATGATTCATCTGTATAATAGCCCTTCCACCTTTGCACAACTATTTCTGTACCACATCTCTCCGAGTAGAAACAGGCATCTCCAAAGTTTTTCACTGAATGGTGTATCCCAGTGCATGTATGTCTTGGTCACATGTTTATAAACTACACACACACACACACACACACACACACACACACTACCAATACTTCTAACACTTCAGTGGAGTGCCACACGTCTCCATCCTTGTTCATCTTTTCTAAGTACACTCACTCTTCTGACTATCTCATCTACTCATATCTTTACATGTCATCTACTTGTCAATAACAAATGGAGTTTGAAGAATAAAAACACTTTAACATTTCACCAGCAAAGTCCAATGATATCTCCTGAAATATATATTCTTTCATAGGAAAGTATTACTAACATAGATGATGATAGACTCATTGAATAATATCAAGAAAGAAATCAACGTTGAAGTTTATTGCAAGACCCAGGGACTTGATAGCTTCCAGGATGAAAACATAAAGAATATACTGACTAAAATTTCAAAGAAAAATAAAATTATTTTCTGGATAAGCTAAAACTGCTCGTAATTATCTTACCAGTTCAATAACTGCTGGCTAAACTGGCCTATGGGAGTGCTTTTTTCCCCTAGAACTGTGGGAAATATGCATTGACATCTCTTAATCTCAAATGCTGGGATTAATAGACCCAACAATGTGTTGATTAAAATGATGGAGGAAACACTGCAAGGGCCAATTTTTGATGAAGGAGACAGATCTATTCAAGTAAGACTTTTTATTGATTAGTGGCCATATAGTGATGAAGAAACATACAGTACTCAGATTTGAAACAGACACATCTTCACACAAAAGCAATCCTTAAGAGATATTCAAATAAGCAATTCTTGAACACTTGATAAAAAGAGGAATGGATACTAGGGAAGTCAATTCACATGTGACTATTTCCTGGAAGCTTCTGCCACATTGATGAGATTAGGGTCCTTGGTGTGATTCATTCATTCATTTAAGTCAGTAAACATTTATTAGGTAGTCATTTTGTTAAGCTTTTTGACTGACAGTAAAATATTGCATTTATTTTTCTTAGCCACCTGAGAAGTTTTGTAGATGAGTCCAAGGTATTAAGGATAGAGGAAAGAGATTTTATGATGACAAAAGAAGACACATTTGTTATTATGCTTACTTGCTTGTCTCTAAAGTTAAACAAATTTGTAACTTCCAAAAATTGGGGTAAATAAAGATAATGTTTTCTTTTGAAAAACATATTTGTGGATATACATATGTATGTATGTGTGCAAATATACGTATATGTGAACAGATGTAGATGGATGGATGGACAGATAATCTGGGTGGATGCACAACAAACTGTTGACAATGGTTAATCCTTAAGAATAGGATAGAATTGAGGTGGTAGGAACCATAAATTTTACATTATATTCATCTTCATTACTGTTTGTATTGTTTATAAGGAAATATGTTACTTCTGCATGGAAAAGGAATCAAAATAATACGAGGAAAAAGTCTGACTTCCTTGTATTTGGTGGCATTGAAGCCTGAGATCCAATAGCACAGGATTGATGGGCACTTTGTTTTTATTATTTTTTGAACCATGCTTATGTATCTAGGAACTTGTCAAAGACTACAGCCCAGGGAGGCACCTCCTCTATTCAATTTCAACACTCTGTCTTGTAAATGTGGATTCATTCTTTTCTTGTGAGAAATGACAAAGTCAGGAAGCAGCTCTACACTTCTGAGGGAAATCTTTTTTTCTGTATAAACTCAGGAAGCTTGATCCTCAGTGTGTTTGGGGATCCCAAAGAAGTTTAATATTTAAAAATTATTAAGCACAATGTGGTTTGGCAATATATCTGATGACTCTTCCCATAAGAAAATACTAACAGTCCTCCTATTATACACTGAAAAATAAAATGTCTCCCTACTGCCTACATTTTTATTCTTGGGAATCTTAAAAAACTCAACATTGGTGTTACCATTGCAGTTGTTTTTTCAATAACTGGCTGTTTTAATTTCCTTATGATACAGCAGATATCTTCCCAGTCCTCATAGATAAATAAACTTTAAACATATTTAAAACATATGGGAGATAATTACCTCAGAGAATAGTTGAACTTCACATCGGAAAGAACCTCCAAGGTACTCTAACTAAATCCTCTCATTTTGTATAGGCAAAAACTAAGCCCCAGTGAAGTGTTTTGTCCAAGGTCACACAGCTAATTGCTGACAGAACCAAGGTTGGAAAACTAATTGGTTGTGACTGATATCTCCTGTCTGTACCTGGGAATGTTAGCTTCCCACGCTATGCCCATTCTTCCTTTTGTGCAGCTTAGTAAGGAACTTTGCCATATAAGGAAGTATATCTTCATCTAAGAAAAAAATCCAGGAGTGGAGCAGGAGAGTGGATTGAGATTTGACTGAGTTTGGTGTTTATCCATATTGACTCACTGATGGTTAATACATTGAAAAATAAGCCTGTGCTTATTAAATAATCAAAATATCTAGGGGCACTCATCTAAACTAAGATCCTTATATTTTATAGCCAAAATGTTTATGTGAATTCATCACTTTATATGGGAGACTAGACACTATATACTTGTTGTCTGTGACTCTCTTATAATGAGGTGTCACTTTTCATTGTTCCATATAATTTTTTAATAAAATATACTATGGAACTGAAATGATTAATATATCCCAAATGGTTCAGTTGATCTGGCTGTTTTATATATAGTGTACTCCTTGTCCAAGTTGTGTAAAAATTCTTCACTTTTTAAAAATCTTGCCTCGCTTTAGGAGCCAGTTACTCTAAAACCTCTGACCTCGGTTTTGATACTATCATCATCTGAAAGGCAGGTTTAATTCCAACCTCTAGGTAGGGTGGTGTATATCCAGGTTTGTCTATAAGAGTCCTGGTTTTTATCTGCTATCCCATTGTAATTAATGAGTGCCTCCTTTTATTCTCAAAGAGTCAAGTTTTGGATAGTGAAATATATGGTTATCCTACCTACAGTGGATGTAAAATATGCTAGAGAAGGAATTTTCCTACTCCAACTTTAAAGCAAATCTCAGCATTTTTTTTCCTGTTTGAGCTGTCTGCCCCTTTCTGTTTTCAATGTCTTAAGAGTTTTACCTCTTCCCTTCCTAGATTCATTGAAACTGATTTGTCTTTCAAACTCCATTCTACTCAAAACTCAATATTTGACTTGATTAAACTAGGATATCTGCCAAGTCCACTTTCATTTTGGTTTCAACTGACTATCCTTGTATAGAGTGTGAATAGATCTTTTAGGCTTAAAATGATTAGGTTATCAAGAGGAATTTGATGAAGGGTTTGTGCTTTGCAGGGAGAAAAACATATAGTTCCGCAGAAACAATGCAAATACAATTGTTTGTGTGTTGGGTCTCAAATCTGAACACGCTTATACCTAGAAAAACCTAAACAGTTCTTCCTAAGAAATCTTTTAAGATCCTGCCAAATTATATTCCAATCTCTTCAAGCCTAATCACCCAAGTTTAAAAATCTATGATCTCCTAAAATGGGCAGAAAATTTAGTGTAAAGAATATGGGCTTTGTGGCCACATGGACATGATTTCAAATTCTGCTATCACTCTTTCAAGCTGTGTGCCTCAGCTTCCTATTCTGTAAATGGAGAGAACTTATGAAAAGTGTCTTTTATGTAATGAGGATTTACTACATTTTCATGCAATTCTAATACTGTATACATTTTTCTGTAATGATTTTATGGAAATTTTGGAAGTAAGTTTGCCTTTCCTACATCTTCCTACCTATGGAACAATTTAAATATCTTTTGAGGCCATCTCTGTCTTTCTATCCCTACTGCCTAATTCCAGACCATCACGATGTCTTAACTGGATAAAGAAAGATCCTCTTAAATAGTCCTTTAGATCACTTTTTCCTAAATTCTTTCTCCACTTAACATTCTAAAAACAAAATATCCCATGTTTAAAATCCTTCTGTAGCTACCCATTGCCTTCAGGATAAAACCCCAATTCCTGACTCTGGCTTTTGCCTATATTTCTTCCTGCATATTTTATCTATTAGTCTGTCATTCATTCTACATTCCATCTCTGTAGAACTACTTGAAGTGGCCCAAGTATGTCCTGTCTCCTGCCTGGAATGTTAGTCCTTTTCCTTTCCTTCTGCATTCAAAATGTGCTTTGGTTTCATCTCCTCAAGGAAGCCTTCTTCGGTCACTTCCCTTCTTGATTCCATGCTACGCTAATGTGCTCTCCTATAATTTTATGCTGATTTCCCAAGTGTGTAGACTTCTTCCACCTCCAAAAGGTAAGTCTCTCCCCATACTGGATTTCGTATTTTTCTTTATACTCAAACATTACACATTATTTGAACTCAATAAATGTGGGCTTCAATAAATTGAAGGAAGGAAAGAAGGGAAGAGAGGAAGAAAGGAGGGGATGAAAGAAGAAACTTACACCTTATATTCCTAGGAAATTTTGTATTCTGGATAAAGAAATATTATTATCCCATGATATAGCAAGGAATAATTATACAGCTCTCATGACTGAGCACAAGGCCCTGTCTATAGAAGGCAATCAAAAACTATTTGCAGCTTTGATTTATTGACTAAATAAATGGCACCTATGTATTAAATTAATATTTAGTCAGTACCATAAGAAAAGGGCACTTTTTTCCATAACAATTTAAAATGATGTTATTTGCCACTGAGTGGCAACAGTGTTCAAGCAAGGAATTTCCTCTACCAGGGTGTCCTAGGGGGACAGATGCTGTGGTGCCTGGGAAGAATCATTCTCTTGCAAACAAAGGATCGCCCTCTCTTTGCCTGCCATCACAAAACACCTTTCTGATGTGACTGGACCCAGAGTGTGTTTAGCCAGTCACATCACCCGCAATACATCTGAGTCCCAGGACCCAGAAAGGCTGACTCACTAAAACAGGTAATTAGGAAGCAGTAGGAAATGAGACAGGAGAGGAAATCTAATTTACAGCTCACTGGAGAGCTCTGAATCAGTGTGGAGGAGAACTGAGATGGGAGATGAAATTATCTGAGAGCTCACCTCTCTAAAATTATTTAGTCTTCCCCCTTTTCATTTAAAAAACATATGTTGTAAATGCAAGGATTTAACTTCTGCTCCTGAAGAGTTGGCAGCTGAGAGCACTTTCTTGAAACCGCCTGAAAAGGATAGAATTAGGATATCTGCTATTTTAATAAGTGCAATTACTGTAGAGTTCAGGAGACAAAGGAGATATCTGGAAGCTCTTAGGACCTTCCAGCAAAAAAAACCCCATACCTAGTTAGGTGCATATATCCATGAAGGATATTCTGGCAAGTCAAGGAGACATTCTGGCCTTTGTGTTAAGAAAATTCAAGGGTTTAAAGGCCCCTTGTGTAGATACAACTACATGCCTAGAGCCCAACAGGGGCTCTTTCTTTCCGGGATGCCTAGCTGCTGAGCCACAAGGAGATTTGCAGGGTTCTGTCAGTTGTAAAGGTGGATTAGTCTTTGCCTCATGCTTATGGACTTGGGTTAGATGATTGTTGACTGAAGAGTAGTAACCCAGGCAGGAATATAAATAATACATTCAAGAAATATTTATCAAAGACCTATATTATAGTTGATACTGTTCTGAACACTGAGAATAATGAGGTTTTAAAAGCCTAAATCTTATGTTTCTGATCTTATTTATAACTTCTGATACATTTCTGATGGTATAAAACTTATTCTAGAGGACATAAAGTAAACATAATTAAACTAACTAATGAAATTAATGAATAAGTAAAAAAGAACCAAAGACAATTTTGAATAGTGGTAAGTGCTATAAAGAGAAACTGAAATAGGGAAATGAGGTAGAGAGAGTAAGTGTATGTGGTGGGGAAGATGGTGAGCCAGAGTGGTCAGGAAATTCTTTTTCTGGGGAGGAAGCATTTTTGTTGTTGTTGTTCTTTTCTTTTTTTTTTTTTTTTTTGGCATTTATTGTTTGTGGGTCATGCTCTTTTTTTTTTTACATCTTTATTGGAGTATAATTGCTTTACAATGGTGTGTTAGTTTCTGCTTTATAACAAAGTGAATCAATTATACATATACATATGTTCCCATATCTCTTCCCTCTTGCGTCTCTCTCCCTCCCACCCTCCTTATCCCACCCTCTAGGTGGTCACAAAGCACCAAGCTGATCTCCCTGGGCTATGCGGCTGCTTCCCACTAGCTATCTACTTTACGTTTGGTAGTGTATATATGTCCATGCCTCTCTCTCGCTTTGTCACAGCTCACACTTCCCCCTCCCCATATCCTCAAGTCCATTCTCTAGTAGGTCTGTGTCTTTATTCCTGTCTTACCCCTAGGTTCTTCATGACATTTTTTATTTCTTAAATTCCATATATATGTGTTAGCATATGGTATTTGTCTTTCTCTTTCGGACTTACTTCACTCTGTATGACAGACTCTAGGTCTATCCACCTCATTACAAATAGCTCAATTTCATTTCTTTTTATGGCTGAGTAATATTCCATTATTATGGAATACTGGAGTAATATTCCAGTATATATGTGCCACATCTTCTTTATCCATTCATCCAATGATGGACACTTAGGTTGTTTCCATCTCCGGGCTATTGTAAATAGAGCTGTAATGAACATTTTGGTACGTGACTCTTTTTGAATTATGGTTTTCTCAGGGTATATGCCCAGTAGGATTGCTTGGTCATATGGTAGTTCTATTTGTAGTTTTTTAAGGAACCTCCATACTGTTCTCCAAAGTGGCTGTATCAAGTTACATTCCCACCAACAGTGCAAGAGTGTTCCCTTTTCTCCACACCCTCTCCAGCATTTATTGTTTGTAGATTATTTTATGATGGCCATTCTGACTGGTGTGAGATGATATCACACTGTAGTTTTGATTTGCATTTCTCTAATGTTTAATGATGTTGAGCATTCTTTCATGTGTTTGTTGGCAGTCTGCATATCTTCTTTGGAGAAATGTCTTTTTAGGTCTTCTGCCCATTTTTGGATTGGGTTGTTTGCTTTTTTGTTATTGAGCTGCATGAGCTGCTTGTAAATTTTGGAGATTAATCCTTTGCCAGTTGCTTCATTTGCAAATACTTTCTCCCATTCTGAGGGTTGTGTTTTGGTCTTGTTTATGGTTTCCTTTGCTGTGCAAAAGCTTTGAAGTTTCATTAGGTCCCATTTATTTTTGTTTTTATTTCCATTTCTCTAGGAGGTGGGTCAAAAAGGATCTTGCTGTGATTTATGTCATAGAGTGTTCTGCTTATGCTTTCCTCTGAGAGTGTGATAGTTTCTGGCCTTTCATTTAGGTCTTTAATCCATTTTGAGCTTATTTTTGTGTATGGTGTTAGGGAGTGATCTAATCTCATACTTTTACATGTACCCGTCCAGTTTTCCCAGCACTACTTATTTAAGAGGCTGTCCTTTCTCCACTGTACATTCCTGCTTCCTTTATCAAAGATAAGGTGAATATATGTGCATGGATTTATCTCTGGGCTTTCTATCCTGTTCCATTGATCTATCTTTCTGTTTTTGTGCCAGTACCATACTGTCTAGATTACTGTAGCTTTGTAGTATAGTCTGAAGTCAGGCAGCCTGATTCCTCGAGCTCTGTTTTTCGTTCTCAAGATTGCTTTGGCTATTCGGGGTCTTTTGTGTTTCCATACAAATTGTGAAATTTTTTGTTTTACTTCTGTGAAAAATGCCAGGGGTAGTTTGATAGGGATTGCATTGAATCTGTAGATTGCTTTGGGTAGTAGAATCATTTTCACAATGTTGATTCTTCCAATCCAAGAACATGGTATATCTCTCCATCTATTTGTATCATCTTTAATTTCTTTCATCAGTATCTTATAATTTTCTGCATACAGGTCTTTTGTCTCCTTAGGTAGGTTTATTCCCAGATGTTTTATTCTTTTTGTTGCACTGGTAAATGGGAGTGTTTTCTTGATTTAACTTTCAGATTTTTCATCATTAATATACAGGAATGCCAGAGATTTCTGTGCATTAATTTTGTATCCTGCTACTTTACCAAATTCATTGATTAGCTCTAGTAGTTTTCTGGTAGCATCTTTAGGATCCTCTATGTATAGTATCATGTCACCTGTAAACAGTGACAGCTTTACTTCTTCTTTTCTGATTTGGATTCCTTTTATTTCATTTTCTTCTCTGATTGCTGTGGCTAACATTTCCAAAACTATGTTGAATGAGTGGTGAGAGTGGGCAACCTTGTCTTGTTCCTGATCTTAGTGGAAATGCTTTCAGTTTTTCACCATTGAGGATGATGTTGGCTGTGGGTTTGTCATATATGGCCTTTATTATGTTGAGGAAAGTTCCCTCTATGCCTA
>NW_021703777.1:36899075-36953674 GCF_005190385.1 Monodon monoceros | reverse complement strand
TTTGTGACATCCTTGTCTGGTTTTGGTATCAGGGTGATGGTGGCCTCATAGAATGGGTTTGGGAGTGTTCCTCCCCCTGCTATATTTTGGAAGAGTTTGAGAAGGGTAGGTGTTAGCTCTTCTCTAAACGTTTGATAGAATTCTCCTGTGAAGCCATCTGGTCCTGGGCTTTTGTTTGTTGGAAGATTTTTAATCACAGTTTCAATTTCAGTGCTCGTGATTCGTCTGTTCATATTTTCTATTTCTTCCTGATTCAGTCTTGGCAGGTTGTGCATTTCTAAGAATTTGTCCATTTCTTCCAGGTTGTCCATTTTATTGGCATAGAGTTGCTTGTAGTAATCTCTCATGATCTTTTGTATTTCTGCAGTGTCAGTTGTTACTTCTTTTTTTTCATTTCTAATTCTATTGATTTGAGTCTTCTCCCTTGTTTTCTTGATGAGTCTGGCTAATGGTTTATCAATTTTTTATCTTCTCAAAGAACCAGCTTTCAGTTTTATTGATCTTTGCTATCATTTCCTTCATTTCTTTTTCATTTATTTCTGATATGATTTTTATGATTTCTTTCCTTCTGCTAACTTTGGGGGTTTTTTGTTCTTCTTTCTCTAATTTCTTTAAGTGCAAGGTTAGGTTGTTTATTCGAGATGCTTCCTGTTTCTTAAGGCAGGATTGTATTGCTATAAACTTCCATCATAGAACTGCTTTTGTGCATCCCATAGATTTTGGGTCGTTGTTTCTCCATTGTCATTTGTTTCTATGTATTTTTTGATTTCCTCTTTGACTTCTTCAGTGATCACTTCGTTATTAAGTAGTGTATTGTTTAGCCTCCATGTGTTTGTATTTTTTACAGATCTTTTCCTGTAATTGATATCTAGTCTCATAGCATTGTGGTCGGAAAAGATATTTGATACAATTTCGATTTTCTTAAATTTACCAAGGCTTGATTTGTGACCCAAGATATGATCTATCCTGGAGAATGTTCCATGAGCACTTGAGGAAAATGTGTATTCTGTTGTTTTTGGATGGAATGTCCTATAAATATCAATTAAGTCCATCTTGTTTAATGTATCCTTTAAAGCTTGTGTTTCCTTATTTATTTTCATTTTGGATGATGCGTCCATTGGTGAAAGTGGGGTGTTAAAGTCCCCTACTATGAATGTGTTACTGTGAATTTCCCCTTTTATGGCTGTTAGTATTTGCCTTATGTATTGAGGTGCTCCTATGTTGAGTGCATAAATATTTACAATTGTTATATCTTCTTCTTGGATCTATCCCTTGATCATTATGTAGTGTCCTTCTTTGTCTCTTGTAATAGTCTTTATTTTATAAAGTCTATTTTGTCTGATATGAGAATTGCTGCTCCAGCTTTCTTTTGGTTTCCATTTGCATGGAATATCTTTTTCCATCCCCTTACTTTCAGTCTGTATGTGTGTCTAAGTCTGAAGTGGGTCTCTTGTAGACAGCAAATATATGGGTCTTGTTTTTGTATCCGTTCAGCCAATCTGTGTCTTTTGCTGGGAGCATTTAGTCCATTTACATTTAAGATAATTATCGATATGTATGTTCCTATTCCCATTTTCTTAATTGTTTTGGGTTCATTATTGTAGGTCTCTTCCTTCTCTTGTGTTTCTTATCTAGAGAAGTTCCTTTCGCAGTTGTTGTAAAGCTGGTTTGGTGGTGCTGAACTCTCTCAGCTTTTGCTTGTCTGTAAAGGTTTTAATTTCTCCATGAAATCTGAATGAGATCCTTGCTGGGTAGAGTAATCTTGGTTGCAGGTTTTTCTCCTTCATCACTTTAAATATGTCCTGCCAGTCCCTTCTGGCTTGCAGAGTTTCTGCTGAAAGGTCAGCTGTTAACCTTATGGGGATTCCCTTGTGTGTTATTTGTTGTTTTTCCCTTGCTGCTTTTAATATGTTTTTTTTGTATTTAATTTTTGACAGTTTGATTAATATGTGTCATGTCATATTTCTCCTTGGATTTATCCTGTATGGGACTCTCTGTGCTTCCTGGAGTTGATGAACTATTTCCTTTCCCATATCAGGGAAGTTTTCAACTGTAATCTCTTCAAATATTTTCTCAGTACCTTTCTTTTTCTCTTCTTCTTCTGGAACCCCTATAATTCGAATGTTGGTGTGTTTAATGTTGTCCTAGAGGTCTCTGAGACTGTCCTCAGTTCTTTTCATTCTTTTTTCTTTATTCTGCTCTGCAGTAGTTATTTCCACTATTTTATCTTCCAGGTCACTTATTCGTTCTTCTGCCCAGTTATTCTGCTATTGATCCCATCTAGAGTATTTTTCTTTTTCTTTTTTTTTGCCGTACACGGGGCTCTCACTGCTGTGGCCTCCCATGTTGTGGAGCACAGGCTCCAGATGCGCAGGCTCAGCAGCCATGGCTCACGGGCGAAGCCTCTCCATGGCATGTGGGATCCTCCCAGACCGGGGCACGATCCCGCGTCCCCTGCATCAGCAGGCGGACTCCCAACCACTGGGCCACCAGGGCAGCCCTAGAGTATTTTTAATTTCATTTATTGTGTTGTTCATCATTGTTTGTTTCATCTTTAGCTCTTCTAGGTCGTTGTTAAATGTTTCTTGCATTTTCTCTATTCTATTTCCAAGATTTTGCATCATCTTTACTATTATTATTCTGAATTCTTTTTCAGGTAGACTGCCTAGTTCCTCTTCATTTGTTAGGTCTGGTGGGTTTTTATCTTGCTCCTTCATGTTCTGTGTGCTTTTCTGTCTTCTCATTTTGCTTATCTTACTGTGTTTGGGATCTCCTTTTTGCAGGCTGCAGGTTCGTAGTTCCCGTTGTTTTTGTTGTCTGTCCCCAGTGGCTAAGGTTGGTTCAGTGGGTTGTGTAGGCTTCCTGGTGGAGGGGACTAGTGCCTGTGTTCTGGTGGATGAGGCTGGATCTTGTCTTTCTGGTGGGCAGGTCCACATGTGGTGTTGTGTTTTGGGTTGTCTGTGGACTTATTATGATTTTAGGCAACCTCTCTGCTAATGGGTGGGGTTGTGTTCCTGTCTTGCTAGTTGTTTGGCATAGGGTGTCCAGCACTGTAGCTTGCTGGTCGTTGAGTGAAGCTGGGTGCTGGTGTTGAGATGGAGATCTCTGGGAGATTTTTGCTGTTTGATATTATGTGGAGCTGGGAGGTCTCTTGTGGACCAGTGTCCTGAAGTTGGCTCTCCCACCTCAGAGGCACAGCACTGACTGCTGGTTGCAGCACCAAGAGCCTTTCATCCACACGGCTCAAAATAAAAGGCAGAAAAAGTAGAAAGAAAGAATTAGTAGAACAAGAAAGAAAGAAAGGAGGGAGGGAGGGAGGAAGGAGGGAAGGAGGGAAGGAAGGAAAAAAGAAAGAAGATAAAGTAAAATAAAATAAAGTAAGATAAAATACAATAAAGTGATTAAAATAAAAAAATAATTATTAAGAAAAAAAATTTTTTAAGAAACACAAAAGAATGGACAGATAGAACCCTAAGACAAATGGTGGAAGCAAAGCTATACAGACAAAATCTCACACAGAAGCATACACATACACACTCACAAAAAGAGGAAAAGGGGAAAAAATAATAAATGTTGCTCTCAAAGTCCACCGCCTCAATTTGGGATGATTCGTTGTCTAAAGGAGGGAAGGAAGGAAAGAAAGAAAGAAAGAAGATAAAGTAAAATAAAATAAAGTTATTAAAATAAAAAAAATTATTAAAATAAAACAAGAAAATGGACGGATCGAACCCTAGGACAAATGGTGGAAGCAAAGCTATACAGATAAAATCTCACACAGAGGCATAGACATACACACTCACAAAAAGAGGAAAAGGGGAAAAAACCATAAATCTTGCTCTCAAAGTCCACCTCCTTAATTTGGGATGATTCGTTGTCTATTCATGTATTCCACAGATGCATGGTACATCAAGTTGATTGTGGAGCTTTAATCCGCTGCTCCTGAGGCTGCTGGGAAAGATTTCCCTTTCTCTTCTTTGTTCTCACAGCTCCCGGGGTTCAGCTTTGGATTTGGCCCCGCCTCTGCGTGTAGGTCGCCAGAGAGCGTCTGTTCTTCGCTCAGACAGGACGGGGTTAAAGGAGCTGCTGATTCGGGGGTTCTGGCTCACTCAGGCCGGGGGGCAGGGAGGGGCACGGAGTGTGGGGCGGGCCTGCGGCGGCAGAGGCCAGCATGACGTTGCACCAGCCTGAGGCGCGCCGTGCCTTCTCCCGGGGAAGTTGTCCCTGAATCCTGGGACCCTGGCAGTGGCGGGCTGCACAGGCTCCCCGGAAGGGGGGTGTGGAGAGTGAGCTGTGCTCGCACACAGGCTTCCTGGTGGCGGCAGCAGCAGCCTTAGCGTCTCATGCCCGTCTCTGGGGTCCGCGCTTTTAGCTGCGGCTCGCGCCCGTCTCTGGAGCTCCTTTAAGCAACGCTCTTAATCCCCTCTCCTCGCGCACCAGGAAACAAAGAGGGAAGAAAAAGTCTCTTGCCTCTTCGGCGGGTCCAGACTTTTCCCCGGACTCCCACCCGGCTAGCCGTGGTGCACTATCCCCCTGCAGGCTGTGTTCACGCCGCCAACCCCAGTCCTCTCCCTGCGCTCCAACCGAAGCCCAAGCCTCAGTTCCCAGCCCCGCCCGCCTCGGCAGGTGACCAGACAAGCCTCTCAGGCTGGTGAGTGCTGGTCAGCACTGATCCCCTGTGCTGGAATCTCTCCGCTTTGCCCTCCGCACCCCTGTGGCTGCGCTCTCCTCCGCAGCTCCGAAGCTTACCCCCTCCACCACCCGCAGTCTCCGCCCGCGAAGGGGCTTCCTAGTGTGTGGAATCCTTTCCTCCTTCACAGCTCCCTCCCACTGGTGCAGGTACCGTCCCTATTCTTTTGTCTCTGTTTATTCTTTTTTCTTTTGCCCTACCCAGGTACGTGGGGGGTTTCTTGCCTTTTGGGAGGTCTGTGGCCTTCTGCCAGTGTTCAGTAGGTGTTCTGTAGGAGTTGTTCCACGTGTAGATGTATTTCTGGTGTATCTGTGGGGAGGAAGGTGATCTCCACGTCTTACTCTTCTGCCATCTTCCCGGAAGCTGAGAGGAAGCATTTGAGATGAGCTTTGAGTGCTGAGAAGGGGGATAGTTCTGTGAAGATATGAGGGAGGAACATGCTAGACAGATGGAACAACAGGTTAGGAAAGCAGCAGGAAAGATAAACAGGGGCGAAATGATGAAGAGCCTAGGAGGCTATGGTTAGGCATTTGGATTTATACGAAGGGCAGTGGGAAACTTATAGGGATGAAACAGGGAATGATGGGAAACTATTGGGAAACTTATAGGGATGAAACAGGGAATGATGGGAAACTATTGGACCCTATGAACCAGGGGATAATGGGAAACCATTGGAAGGGATGAAGGAGAGTAATGATGGAAAACCATTGGGTGATATGTAGCAGGGAATGATAGAAACCAGCAGAGGAGAGGAAGAGGGGAATAATTACTCTGGCTGCTGCTAGGAGACTGGATTGTGAGAGGAAATGGGCAACCAAGTAAACATGTGCTGGAATTGGTTTAAGAGGGTTAATGCTTGAGATTTTTTATGTGCATCAGTCCCCTGGGACTGTTAAAAACTTCCATGTATGAAAACTTCTCCCAAGCATAGAATAATCTAATAGCTGTTCATGCATTCACTTCCCTTCACTGCTATCACAAAACTGCTCTCTGGGATTCTTTAGTACAAGCCTTCTTCTTACGTTACTGTAAACCTGAAAAGGAGGAGGAGATCAAGAGTTAGAGAATTCCGACTGCCTTGTCTGTGTTAATACAGTCTGCCCTGGAGTTCACCTCTGCCGTAAGTACTTCTCCCATCAGTGGAATTCAACTCCACAGATTCCGTCTTCATAACACAGTGACTCTTCCCCTCTAAACTACCTTAGTATTCTGAAATTCAGAGCATGCCCAGAGTAAGGCAACCTGGAGTATGTCCAAGGGTCCTAAATATAAATGGACAAAAAAGTTTTAAATGGTCGTATATCACTGTGCTAGTTTAGATCGTGCTGAATTTCACATATTGACAGCACTTGCTTCCCTCCCAATTCGTAGAAAGGAACCATGTCATGAATTACAAAGTAAGTTTGAGGGCCAATTTCCTGTTGCTTGCACTGGTCACCAAAATTGCTGGTTCTTTCTTTGCTTAACCTATTTTGAGAGACTTTGGTTCCTGAAGTCAATACCTATAATCTATTGTCTGTGGCTCAGCCCACTTCTGTTCTAAACAACCTGCTGGTACGTGACTTCTCTCTACACCTTTTTTCCTGAATCCACTCAACAACCCTGAATCCATCTAAATCTCCGTGTGTCTCCTCACAGCCTACTTCTCTTTCAAAGTTTTACTCACGCTTCCTTTCTGCCTTTTCTAACAGACAACAGGCAAAATGTTCAAATCAAAGAAGAAATAAAAGGAAAATATGGAAAACTTTTAGTAAGCCCAAAAAATACATATCAGTGTGTCAAACTCTTGTCATATTTGACATATTAGTGTTACGTATAAATGTAGATTAGATGTTAATGTCTGTGGGAGTTCCCTTTGCATAGAGCACAATCAGACAGTTCAGAATAAAAGGAGAATAGGATCGTGCCATTGTGTCAAGAAGCACTGTGGTTTTACGAGATTTCTCTCTCAGCATTTACGTGTTCTGAATATGAATTGCTTATTCTTCAGTGTTGTAAAAATGATACTGTATGCATTAATTACTCAGCATTTTGGAAAACGTTTCAAAAAATCTAATCCAATTTTCATTTTAAAAAGTATACTTTTATAATTATTTGGTCACATATAATAAATAATAGTCAAGAATAAACTTGTATGTGTGGTAAAAATTTTTCTGACAAATTGGAAGTGGAGATTTTTGGTAATAGTAATGTGTTTCCCATTCGAGAGCCATGTAACGATACCACTGATACTGGGTAGAAATACTGAACACCTGTCACAGGTCCATCCCTTTCAGAAGTAGTTCTCTGTAAGCACTAAGGGATGTTCACATCCTCTGAAAAATGGCAACTCCCGAGTCATAAAAATATTCTGGAAAATCATCAGTGGAAAGATTATTTCCTAAGTATAAAAGAAATTAGGCATTATAGAGAGACTTTCACTCTTAAGGATTTTAAAGTAGAGGGAAATTCTTTTTTCTGAGAACAGATTGTTCTCACATTGTAATTGTGTTACTCCTCCTGCCAGCTCATTTGGGTATTATACAAGGATACAGAGGAAAAAGCTAAAACATTTCCCCTCAGATACACTAGCGTGAAAAAGCATTGAATTGGGAATTGTGAAACCTGGTAACTATTCTTAGCTGGCACGAATGAGCTATGTGAGTGACCTTGCACAAATCATGTTTTCTCTGGGCATCAGTTTCATTATTTATAAAATGAGGGCATTGAGTTAAATTATATTTAAGATCCTGTTGTGCTTTCTACGCTTCTCATTTTTAATTCTCCTTCTCTTTTTAAAAAAAATTTTTGTCTTTTTTCTAAATGCTCAAATACTACATTATTTAAGGTATATTTCCTGGCAGTTTTTTTTTTTTTTTCCTTCCCTCCTAGTCTCTTTCTTCAATATATGGGATAGGAGGATACTGACTAAGTCTGAGGGGAAGGAGGAGGAATAAAATTAGCTACAGGAAGGGTTTATATCCCCCTCTACAAGAAAACTTAACTACAGCTACCACCGCTTTGAAAGGAATGGTTTATGTCCAAACAGCATTTTCCAGACAAGCTCTGTACTTTTTTGCCAACAGAATTAACTTTAAACTGAAGTCAGTAGACAGTTAAACAAGAGTCGGCACTGGAAACAGCTGTGAGTAGACAAGACCAGTTACTTATAAGGTACTGTTTTTTACTCACTGAAATCTCCTTCAGGGTTCATTTGTTTCGGGCACAAGTATTCTGTGGTCATTTGACCTTTTTCTCCCACTTTGCCTCTATTCTGAGAGAAAACACACTCTAAAATATCTTAGCTCTTTAGCTCTTTAGTATTGTTTTGTAGCTGTTGGTGGTTGAAGCTGCTAAGATTTTGTTTTGTTTTGTTTTCAGGAACCTAATAATTGTTATTTTATTTTGAAGCTTAGTTTAACTTTGTCCTTTCTTTCTTCTTGTCATGGGTGGTTTTTATGTTTTATTGTTCATATCAAATAAAGAGGGATATGCTTTAATATTACAGAATGTACAGAATGCTCTTGACCTGGGGGGAGGGGGAGCAGAGATTGGTTAATGCATCATCAGCTTCAAGTATAAAACCTATATAGCCAATCAGATAAGAGGACCAGCACAGGGCAGCTCCAGGCACTTTGGCTCAGTCGAGGCTCCCTGACCTCATTACAACTTGGTGGGTCTGACCTGGAAAACACAAGCTTTTGAATTGGGGTTTTATCTTTAGTTTGTTTCTATACTTGTTAATTTTAACCCTTCCTTCCCTTTACCCCCATTTATCTTTAAAAATTCTGGTAAGCCTGCTTTTTTTAAAATGAAGTTTATCTTGTTAAGCTCATCCACCTTAAAGGGACAACATTTCTAAGAGTGAGGTTTGCCATAAGATTTTAAATCACTGAGTTATGGAGGGGCTTTCGGAGCAGAAGAAGAGGAATAGCCCACGTGGCAGTGGAGTGGACAGAAAAGACCCCTTGTACCACTGTCATCTGAGATGTCACTCTTTCCCCAGAGGCCTGGTTAACTAATATATAGTATTTGCTGCTGGTCAATAAACAGGTAATAAAGGCAACTAAGGAGTTCTCTATCTGTGGACTTTCCAGAAAGAAATCTTACAAGTCTACCACTGAAAACTCCAAAAGTTTTAGAAAGAATTTAGCCATTTTTGGAGAGTCATCTTTCTGAAATCCACTATATATTTTGCTATCTCTCTGGAGGGGACTAAATTCAATTTAATGTTTTCTGAATTGCTTGGTATTCTCGTCATGAATACACATAATAGAATTATTCTATAATATAATAATACTTGGGGGCTCTATTCTGTGGTGTGTAAGCCTATTCTTATGTCAAAAGTTCACATAATTACTATGCTTTTAAAACTTGTTGTATTATTCTTATAGGACATTTTTTGTGTGTGTGTCCACCATCCATATGGAAATGGGATTTCATTACCTACTGATGTGGACAGTTTGCATTCTCTAACAACTGTCTTCAACCTCAACCATCCCTTTGTAATTATTATTTCATTTGTGCTGTGCACAAGGAAACCAGAAAACAAACAAGTTTATAAAAAATTATGGAAGGAATGAGAGACAATAACTTTATCTGAAGACCCCAAGAGAATCTTTTATGAGGAAAGTGTAGAACCAAAGTACATAGACACAGTGACATCTATTTTAGGTGCTTAGGAGACTTGGTTTATGTCCAAGTTCTTAGTTGTGTTGTCATGGAAGTGGCTCTGGGATAACTACCTCATTCCTGCATCAAATACAGAAAGTGCTGTTCGTTCTGCTTTTTATACAGTTATTGGAGACATGTGTCAAGGAATCAGTGACTAGCCAAATCCCAAGGGGCCTATAATATTAATTAATATTAATCAATTACTATGTATTCTATTTTAGTCCCATTCACACATATGCTATTCACATGCATGTATGACTGGGAAATAGCATAATACTGCTTTGTAGGAAAGAGAGAAAAGGAAAAAAAATCATCATCATCTAGTCTATGCAATTCTTCTGTGTGGTGATGATACTTTAGGGAAAAAAGAGGAATGCAAGGCTAATTGTCTCAATGATATCTTGGTTCCTTTAACTGTGTCTTCTCTTGCAGCTTTTTTTTAAGCTGAAAATACTGTAAAGCATTGAATTTAGTAGCTGAATATATGTTTTCTTATCTTCCAATATTTTTTATGTTGTGCATTTCAGAGCAAAATGAATCACTGGTTTCTCAATGATCTTGATAATTAATCCTATTCTATACAAGAAAAATATTAAAACTGGGTATATTAGACAGATACGTGAAGCTATAAGCTGAGTCCAGGGCAATTCTACATTCCAACTTTAATTAGAATCCACTGCTAATTACTTGATCATAGAGCTTTGTATAGAATTACATTGTGAGGCCTTTTGTATTGGAGGCCCTTTTTAAACTTAAGCTGTTTTTTTAAATACAGATTTCTCCTAGTCACCGTAGAAATTGTTCTAGGTGTTAAAGCATCTTGTGGTGTATATGACAAAGTCTTTCTGTTTGAAACAATGAATTAAGGACTGCCTTTTGTCTGCAACAGTGAATTTAGGGTCTACATAAATTTAGAAACATTGTCTAAAAGATAGAGATTTTTCCCTCCCTCCTTCTTTCAGTTAAATGGCATGAGTTATTTTAAAATAAAATGGTATTCTAATTGAAACATAACTCTTTAAATTTGAAAGTATACTATTGTTATTTTAAGTCAATATGATGAAGGTTTCCCTTACTTGACTATTTCAGGTTAATCAGAATTTAATTTTCACATTCATACCTAATTAGGAAATTTTATATATGATGCATATTTTACATGAGAACTATATTACCACAACATCTAAAAGTAAAATCCCTGAGGGCTTCCCTGGTGGCGCAGTGGTTGAGAGTCCGCCTGCTGATGCAGGGGACGCGGGTTCGTGCCCCGGTCCAGGGGTATCCCACATGCCGTGGAGCGGCTGGGCCCGTGAGCCATGGCCGCTGAGCCTGCGCATCCGGAGCCTGTGCTCTGCAACGGGAGAGGCCACAACAGTGAGAGGCCCTCGTACCGCAAAAAAAAAAAAAAATCCCTGAAAACTTAATGCCATTAGGAATACACACTTGGGAAGACTTCTATTTAGAAAATGCTTTTTCAAACTAGTAAAGGAAGAAAAAGCTAAAATAAATTAACACATGACAGTGTTCACTGATAACGCCTTGTAAGGATCCTTTTTAACATAACCTCGTGAGGATTCTCCAGAAGTCTCAGAAACTAGCCCCTCATGAACTAGAATTCAGTGAGCAAGATGTATGTGTTCCAAGGGGGCTGTCAAGCTTAATGCTGTAGGTTGTGAGCTGGGGAGAGAAGCTGTTGATAGTTCCTAAATTGCTGAACAGAGAGATAATTGATTTGTTCCCATAAAAATCTGCATTTAGTTTATTTTCAATTACAACCTCTCAGGAAAGAAGAGTTGCTCAAACTGACTGAACTACATCCTTATATATTGGCCTTTGTTTAATGTACTAAATTGGTACTTCTAGGCAATTTAAAAGGTGATGTGGTCAAAGACTAAGGTTCTTTTGGTATGTCTTAGTCATGCAATAAGTGTTCGTTGAATGAATATAACTTAAAATGGTATTAACAAATAAGATGATACTAAAACCATATGTTTTACTTCATATTTTATTATTGGAGTATTTGTTATTTAGTTTACTGCTGGGTCATGCTAAAACATGAAAACTTCATTAGACAATGCCATTTAACAAATTATGAAATGGCTGTTAGCACACAGTAATTTGGAACTGTACATTTCTATGAAGAAAAAACATCAGGTGCCTATTGTCAAAAATAATTTTAAAAGCAAAGTTGGAGGACACGGAGGTGTCAGCCATTTTCCTTTACCCCTTTCCCGTCGCGGAGCACAGGCTCCGGACGCTCAGGCTCAGCGGCCATGGCTCACGGGCCCAGCTGCTCCGTGACACGTAGGATCTTCCCAGACCGGGGCACGAACCCGTGTCCCCTACATCGGCAGGCGGACTCTCAACCACTGCGCCACCAGGGAAGCCCTACCCCTTGTTTGTTTGGTTTATTTTGCTGAAGGTACTGTGGGATTTATAATACATTTGCTACAGCAGATGTTGCTAGCATTTGATTGTATTAATATTATATATATATATATTTTTTTTTTTGTAGGGAGACAGCAGGAAATTAGAAGAATAAATAAATGTGTCTGAGTCTAAGACAATTTTACAAGCCAAATATTATTTTAGTGATCTTAAAATTTAAAAAAACTTTAAAGATTATATAAGTTAGAAAGATCTAGGCAAACACTGACATCTTTCCAAACTAACAAAAAATAATAGTAATTCTAAGGAGCAATTTTCATGTTTCTGTAGCTTCTATCTCCAACCTGTTTGCTTTTGAATATGTTTAATATCAGGCGTGTCTTCTGTGGTCCTTCTCTGCAACATGGTGCTAGTCCAGCAGGGAAGACGGCACTTATAGGTCCTCCTTCTCCACACATGAAAACATTATAAGTAGAGTTGAATACAAAGGAAATGAAAACAACCTTCCTGTAAACCTCAAATGTAAAATGCCTTTCCCAACTCACAAGGGAGTTAACAATTATAATGGTTATAAAGAGAGTGACAAAATAAATTATTGTCACCAATTCCACTCTCTAGAAGATTAATTCCTATTGTGAGACTTCTTTCTGTATCTATGTACATAATACGGTACCAACATTTTGTTTCATCTTATTTTTACAAAATTGGCTTAACACTGCACATTTGATTTCCACCTATTTCATGTAACATTTTATTGGCAGCTTTTTCTATATCATTCAGAACACTTTGGAAAATAGATAATTGACAAGTGTATAATATTCCATTCTATAACTATACCGTACATAATAGAATATGTGCCCCCATCTTTGGACACCCATGTTGTTTCAATGTGTTCTTTGATAAACAAAATAAGGATAAGCATTCATTTTACATATGATTTTTTGTTCATTTGATTATTTTAGAGCTGTAATGACTTAGAAATTAGCACGTCCAAATCTCTCTTTTTACAGAGTAGGAGAACTAAGTCCGGAAATATTACTCATCTAGAATCCAGGCTTCCAGCTTTCAGTCTAATTTCTATATTCATCCAGAAGAAGTAATGACTGGGCGATAAATTTATTCAGGGGCAAGAGGTGAAAGCATAATTTCCTTCTGTCTGAGTAAGAGGTCAACCATGTACCCTATTCTCTGAAAATCCTCAGGGAACGGAAGAGTTCTCATACTAAAGAAAGAACTCAAAATTCCATGCCAGAAGTCTTTATTACACAAGGGGTGATAAACATATAATAGCTATGGGAACATTTTTAAATAGCTGTCATTTCATTAATGAGTATTTGCTAAAGAATTTCCTGGGCCACTGGTGTTTATGGAACTTTTAAACAAAATATTTATGAAGATGAAACCAGGCCTTGCTTCATAAGTTATATCTTTTTACCTGCACCTTTGCTTTTCCTCAGGGTACAACCAATGTTCAAACCTCTGCTACACTAAACAAATACACACTCAACTTTCTCAACCAAGCTTTCTCTTCTTGGTGCCAAGAAGAATTTGCATTTTCTGCCTCTGCTTCCACGCCTCCCTCTGACTCTATAACTCATTGCAGTTTGGCATTTATTTCTATCACAATACTGAAAATTTCTCTCAGAGGTTGCTAATGATGGTTAATTAATGGTTAAATCCAACAGCTTCTTATCCTTGTGCCCACCTCTGCTTTTTCTACCATTTATACTATTTCTTCTTCTTGAAATATTTCTGTCATGAGATGTTAGGGATCTTGTACTGGCCTGTACTTCCATTTCTTTTTTCTTCACTCTCTTCAGAGGGCTCCTGTCTTCTTTCCACCTCCTTGTGTGTTTGTTTTATTTCCCCCCATTATACTTTCTTCCTCAGAAGATTGCATCCAGTCTCACGGCTTCAACTTAAAGGCCAATCTAGAGATCTGGTCAGCAAGACCTCTTCTAATCCATACTTTATACAAGTTATAATAAAGGGTCCCCTTCCTCTGGATGCACAATGCTTTGACTTGGCAGGGAAGTGGGCTGTATCTCAGCCCCAACTTGTCTGTACAACCTTACGTAGTTGCCCTGCTAGTCAGAGCCTCCTATACAATGCTGTCTCCAGCAATGGAGGTATTCCAGTGCTTCAAACTCCTTATCTTACCCCAGCTCAAACCAGCCCTTCATCTTTATCTCCTTCCTCACTTCCTATACAGTCAGGTGATGGTGATTATAGAATTAAAAAATGTGTATTCCCAGCATTTTTTTATCTTCATTCTCATGGCCACCATCTTGCTCAGAATTTAATTATCTCCCTAATACTTTACCACTCCAGTCCATCTTCCACACTGCTGGCAATTTAAAAGAGATATATATGTATATTCTCCCTCAATTTTTCAGTGAGTTCTTAGTAGAGGGTTAAGAGCAAGGGCTATGGAGTTGAATTTCAGGACTTGAGGCCCAGCCCTGGCACAATTTACAGGTATCATCCTATGCAAGTTACTTAATATTTCTAAGCTTTCGTTTTCTCACATAAAATAAGGGTTCCAAAAATGGCTAGCGTGCATATGTTCTAGCTAGTGCTCTGTACACTTCCCGCGCATTCCTTCCTTCCTTCAATACTCAAAAGAGCAAATTTTATTATATTTACACTAAACATTCTTAAAAAGTGAAATCCAATTAATCTTTTTTTTCCATTATTTTTTTTCAATTAATCTTAAAGAAACTGGTTTATTCTTCATGAGTTCAGTTTGGTTTTTTGAAGAAACCCACACTAAAGTTAAACCCAGATAGTACCAATGATCTTAGCCCAATTGCAAGTGATGGTAAAACAAAGGTAAGTGGGTGTTGCATTTCATTTTGAGACAAAGGCATCTCCTGTCCCATTATTTTCTTTTAAGAAAGGAGAGCAAGAAAAGTTAAACGAAGTGGTTTTTTTTCTTTTTTAATAACTACGAACTACATGATGCAAATAAACACTTTTCTTTTATATTTATATGTGGTTTTTTTATTCTTTACGACTCAACCTTATAGTCACAAAGCAAACAAGTGGAGTAGCCAGAAGTCTATACTAGGTTTTTTGATAATAGGCTCCCTGCCTCATTTGCATACTGCTTCTCTTTCTTTGAAGTTAAGATTCCATGCAGTGACATGGTCAAATTTGATCAGAAATACTCCAAAGTAATGATTAAGGGTTTTCAGATGTATGCCGTGAATATTATTTCACTATAGTTTTAACCTCAAGCAATGGGTTAATTTAGTTTTTCCAAATTGATACATGTCTGTCACTTTGGATAGATAAACTGACCATTTGCCCTTGTATCCAATATGGGTTTTTTAAAAGCTATGCTAGTGTCTCCTTTAGTGCTTTCCCCCAGAGACTGCTAAGTTATTTCTGTCAGAGGACTTAGATTCTTTCTTAGCATCAAAGGGTTCTGTGGCTTATTTCATGTCCTTAATCAGCTCATTAATTACTTATAAATGGAAGTTGCCTAAATCATATAATAGGGAAGTTGGATGGGATCTTAAAGATCTTGTAATTGAGCCCCCCCATATGTCAAATGACCAAAACAGTCCAAAGTAGGCTATGTGACTTATCCATGATCATAAAGCAAATCTAGAACATGTTTCCTCTATAAGAACATCTACCTTACAGTTATGCTGGCAACTTCTTGGAATATTAATTCATTGAACAGTCTCAACATTACATAGAATAAGCCTGAGTCTTCTCTCCTCCCTCTATCTTTCTGTGTCAGCAGGAATCGTTCACTCTAGTATGTATATTAGAGATCCATTCACAGGAACTGCTTTTTGGTAGAGAAAGCCTTCCAAGCACTTGACTTTAAACTTCTTTAACTCCTGAAATGGGAATTAGGGACATACATACCAACTAGAACAATGAAATATTTATGAATTATCCCCAAAGTGCAACTTCCAATGCTCCACAGTGCTCTCTGCAGTAAAGCTCTGTGTGTCAGAGATATACTTGTACATTTCAAAATAGTATGAACATTATGTTATGGCAGTTTTATGATATGAAAACCCGTATTGCTTATGAACACACACAGAGATTGGAGGAAATGGCTCGGGATAACTAACTTGATAAGAGTGAATGTTTCCCTCGCTCCTGTCAGGTTTGTCCCCATCTCTGCCATCTTCTCATATGAACACCTGGAGTCAGCATCTCTGCAGCCTCCCCTTTGTGTTATTTGCCACACATAGGTGGTCTTTCAGCCTAGACCATAGTTCCTCAGTCTTGTCTTTCTAGAAATCACTACCTCTTCTTAGATGGTCTCCCTGATTCCATCCGTACCCTTTAATCCCACAGCACTCTGCTATGGCTTCCATCGCTTTGCACTTTAACTTCTTACTTACTGGTCTACTTCCCTAGCTCTGCTATACTCCGAGCTCCTGGAGGCCAGGGGCTTTGTCTTACAGGTTTTTTGACCAGTGTACAGCACAGTGCCTGACAGGCAGATGCCAAATTTAGGAGCCCGATATTACTCTAGTCTTGTTGTTACAAAAGTACATAAATCATGTGCAAGGTTTTCCCATATAATGATATGTTAAAGGATGGGCCAACCTGTCTCACTAGACATCTGGTTAGTCAACTGGAAAGTAAAAAGACACAGGCAAGAGAATATGAGCTTGCTTCTTTTTCCCTCTGGGTAGAATATTCCAGGTTTTTGCTCTCTATATATTTTATTTCATATTTACTCAGATTTCATGATAAAGCAGATGAGCTTTTTTTTTTTTTGCCACCTTCACTCATTTTGCCATTCAGGTTAGGGTTAGGGTTAGTTTTATTAAAATTTGTTTATTTTAGCGTCTTCACCATTTGTGAGAGTTTCGGCAATCCCTTTATATGATGGAGGCTTAGACTCAGTGCTGACCTTCAAGAAGTAGTTTGAGATATTCATTCATGGTCTATCCCCTTATATTCGCTCAAATTCCATTTGTTTTTATTACAAATATTGCCTCAGGAAAGGGATAATTCAGAAAGAAATGTTTTGGATATTTTTGTTTGTAACAGTTTTTGAGTTTCAAAAAGCTAACTCCGTAAATCTTCAGGATCCAGTTTAAATTATAACAACAACAACAACAACAAAATAAAACAGATCCTTTATTCCATCCCCAAGATCAGATAACGATTCTCATGGTAGTGGGACCAAAGGGAAACATCAGAGGGAAGCAAAGGGACATTAGATGCTTGGACGATGGTGGGTTCCAAGTAAGGGCTCCATGTTCTGCCACCCTCTCTTCCACTCCCTGAGCCGGATACATGGGAGACAGACCTGAAAACCTGGATATGACTGGGGGAACGTAGAGGAATCTGTGAATCACTTCCTATATGAAGTACGTGAAGGTTATAAAATGAATCATTTTTTAGTGCTGCTCTGTGTGGTGCCAGGTCATTAAACATGAGTATCTAGGCAGACATATCCAAAACAGCCTCCCAGCTTATCCCCACGCCCTCAATGCAGCCAGGAGGAGAAGAGAATGGGCAACATGAGAGTCAAACCTGCAGAAACCAGGAGCCAGGACAAAGAGGACTTAGTCCCTGGGCCTGTGGACTGAAGTCCAGGAACAGACCAGGAAGGTGGAAATCAGCATCTCAGAGATGTCCGTGTGTGCAGAGGATGATGACCACAGACCACTTTGCCACTCTCCCCCATCCCAGACATGGAACCCTAGATGTTTGCTCCCGAGAAAGTGAGGGCCCTGGATTAACCAAGATTAAGCTTCAGTCACTTGATAGTATAAAAGAATAAGAAGTTACACTTTATACACCTGACTTTGTAAACCAACATCCATTACTTCCTTCTACAGAGATCATTTTTTTTTAAACTTAAACCAATTACTTTTTTGTCTGTGTTGCTATAGAAAATGCTAGTGTGGAAGTAATGGTTTGTAATCTTATTAAGCTATTCTTGTTTTTCTTTGAAGTGGGAGACATATCAAGGCCAGAAAGGCAAAGTGTAGGCTTTGACCTGTGTTGAGCTTGAGCATAGAAGTGAGAGGACTAGGGAATGAAAAGAATAATCTTATAGGAGAATCTCTGCATGAGACAGCTTAATAGAGCTTCATATTTTAGTTTCCATTTCATCCAAATTCTGATCTCTAAGGACCAGAAACATCTGTTATCTTTCTGTTCCTCACTGATGTTCTCTTAAGTGATACGGAGCAAATGCTGAAATTTTGGTGATTTGCTCAGGATTGTTGCCTGTCTAAAAGTGCCTTATAAACTGAGCCCATACTGGTAAATGAGTGATCCTTACCCAAGTTCTTAAAGCACAGCTAAGCTGCCCAAAAAGTAATATCTGCTCCAAGTCTAAGGGCTCCATACAGAAAGGAAAAAAAAATCACTTACTGACTTTCTGAGGAGTTTACAGTTTACTCAAAGAATAAATACTGAATTTTCACTTGCAAGAACTTCTCCTGTGAAGATCTAAGTCCTGAGGAGTTCTTAATTTAATGACGGGAGAATTTTCCAACTCCCGTGACCAGTGAAAATTTAGGTTTTCACTGGTCCTCTGGGACATCTACGGAATTTCTTGGCCAAAACTTGGTAACCTCCTATGTATGGCCCAGTTTCCTACTGCTTAGTGTGTTACCTTAGACAGAGGGGGGGGAATATGCAGAAGTAGACTTGTGTGCATGGGTGGGACCAGAGCTTGTCACTCCATGTAAGTGCAGATGCAGGCTCTGAACAAAAATCTTTTCTGTAAGGCCAGACATGGCATCTGCCAGGTTTAACAACACTGGGGTATAATTTGGGGAAGCACTCAGCATCACGGATACAAAGATGTGGCAAATGAGGTCCAGTCCATCAGAGAGAGCAAGATAGCAGGCAGTCAAAGAACAGGTATACTAAACAGGTCAAGCAGGCTTTTGTTTTCAGGGAAATCAGTCAGCAGATTGGCTGGACTTCATGGATAGGACTCTTCTTAAGAGTGAAATGGAAACAAGATGCAGGCTCATTGAGCACCTGAGTACTAGACACTAGATAGGAATTAACACACTAAAAAAAGCAAGAACTCAGGTTACAATAGGAGATCCCAAATCTGTGGGGCAGGGCTGAGCTATCAGTGAGTCAAATGGTAGTAAAGAGAAGTAAATTACAGGTATTGGTAATCCCAGAAAACCGGATATTCTGCAGGGCTATGCCTATTCCGGACTTCTGATATTCAGGGTAAACTACCAGAAAGATTTAGGGGATGGCACACACATTAGTGCCAGCCATTTCAACTGTTGCTGGAGATTATGATAGCCCCCTTCCTGAAATGCAATGTTAAGGAGTCTTCAAAATCCCCTTGAGAAGTCCTATTAAAGTGCCATCCATATGATGCTTTCTCTTCCAAGGCTACTAGATTCTTATATCCCCTTGCTTTAAGATCTAAGTAAGGATGTTTCCTTGTCTGAGTTTCTGGCCTGTCTTCCAATGCCCTGATTTTAAATATTCCTTTCTCTTGTCTTCTTTCAGTTACTCCCTGAGTGTTAGATTTTTGTAGCAGGTGCAAAAGTTACCTGAAGAACTTAGAAAGCAGATTTCTGGTCCTCTGCCCACATTGTCTGCTTCAGTTACTCTGGTATAGGGTCTTGAAATATGTATTTTAACAAAAAGCCCGGGTGATAATGATGCGGGTGGTCCATGGACCACACTTTGAAAAGCACTGCTTTAAGTTACCAAAATATCTTGGGAATTTTGACACATCATTAGCTATAGTACAGACCTCAGACTGCTTGTTGCTCCCCATGTAGCAGCACAAATCATTCCTTATCACACCATATATTTTGATTTTGGGTGATGAAGATGGTCCCCATAACAGTATCCTGGGCCAAAACATTGAGAGTTTTAGGATATAATTCAAAATTCAAGATAGATTGCATTTTGGCTGTCTTTAATTTTATTGTTATCTATAATTTAAAGGGCAATTTATTTTTATTGAAATTTAGATCTATTCTGGGATATGAAAATGGTTTCAATTTATACCTGAAATATAAGATTATATCTTTTACTCTTCCCAGAGTGAGATATCTCTCTTTCTAGTTTATTAGAGAACTGTTCTTTCAACTGCAGGCATAAAGACAGCTGCAGACTCTTGGTATAAATTAAAAAGGAGTATTTGGGATATTTTCAGTGTCTCTTTCAGAATTGGAAGCTGGGCAACAAGCAGTCAACACATATGGGAAATATTTACATTGCCTGAGTGGGCTCAAGTTTGATGTAGCATAAATGGTATTTTCAAGAGCTCCAGTTCCCCAGATTTTCCATGGCTGCAGTATATGTCTTGTCTCTACTGAGAAATATGCTAGTCTAGGGAGTAATGAATAAGCATTCTTCCAGGCACTGTACTCATAGCCCTTTGTTTTTGGCCACGTTTAGTGTGACTGTTTCACATATAATTTTGTTCTTCATGAGCTGGATTGGAAAAAATGAAAACCTGGTTTAAAAATAAATATACCAGGCACTTAACCACTAATCAGTAAACATTTGTTATAACTAGGGTCTGTAAGATCCAAATAGCAGGCAGCACTAAGAGTCCAGTGCTGGTCAAAATTCTGTTCTGTGTTTACCATTTTTAACCCAACAAGGAGGTAAGGAATCACAGAAAGGAAGGAATTGCATAAAGTAATGTATAAAGCAAATTGTCAAAAAAAAAGAAAGTAGATAGAATTGGAACTAAATGTTCATATTTTGGGAATTTATGCAATCTTCTTAAAAATGTTTTGATAATGGCCTTATCAGAATTTTCAGTGTTTTAAATGCTGCTGCTGTAGCATATTCAGGTAAATCATAAAGGCATATTTGGGGGTAAAGATAGGAACAAATAATGTAATATATTGCTTTCTTCCAAAAATGGTTAGGATTTGAGAGGTAACCCCAGAAAAGAAATTATAGGTGTTAAAATACTGTCACAAATTGTGTTTGCCAAATATTTTCAGCTCTCTGTTCTCTGAGCAGAAGTGATGTGTAACTCTGTTTGGCCAATGAAAAATGAGCAGAAGTGATGTGTCTCACTTCCAGGTAGAAGTTTTAGGTGCCACTGTCCAGGTCACCGTGTGCCCTTCCTACTGCTCTGGGATTGTGGGAGCACATATTAGGGTCCTTGAATGAGTGTGATGAGCTGAGGCTCCTGCTGACCCACAATGGACAATAGTGTAAGTCAGAAATAATTTTTGTTATGGAACTGGTTGTTTGTGCAGCATCACTTAGCCTATCCTGACTAGTAAAGATATAGACATGGAGGCAAAAAAAACAAAAACAAAACAAAACGAAACATAAAACCCCAAAACCAAAACCAAACAAACAAAAATCCCTCTTCAAGTGTTTGTATAGAAAATGGGATTTCCCAAGTAAAGAAACAGGTTGTCAATAATGTACAATTGTGCATTGTAGGTCACTTAAGAGAGCTCTAGAGCCAGCCTGATGGAAAGAATTGTGCTTGTTCAATTTTGGAGTCAGGTCTGAATTTTAAGGAACTAAAAATTATATTAAAAAAGATTCGTGTTCATTGATATATGTATTAATGAGAAGTAACATACAATAAAACTGTCAACAATGATGATATTCGAAAATTAAGAATTGAAGTGAATGGGGTAGAGATTCTACTTTTTCTTTCAAGAATTCAAACTTTTCTTTGAAAGAGCTTGAAACAATTTTATATTTAAAAGTACAAATATGGGAAAATTTACTGCCATTCCCCAATAAAAATCTAAAGCTTTAATAATTTTTTTTATAGTTCATTTTCTTTTTTTTTTTTAACATCTTTATTGGGGTATAATTGCTTTACAATGGTGTGTTAGTTTCTGCTTTATAACAAAGTGAATCAGTTTTTAATAATTTTTAAAACTGTGTTTTAGATAAAACATGGTGATCAGGATTAAGAAAATTCAGAATATGCTTGTCCTGAAAAAGCAACCAAAATCAAGGATTTAGAAGGAAATGTAGTATCATAATTTACCTGTATAAAAGCCAAGGCACATATGATCTACTCATAGCATAGATTGCTTTGAAGAAACTTGCTCATTAACTGTAAATATAATTTTTAATTTCAGTAAAGTCTAAGTATGTTAGAGTATGTTCCAATTCTTGATTCATTGCATTATCTTTTAAAATTCTCTCATTTCTTGCAGTTTTCCCCAAAGTCTATCTGAACCCTCAGAATTTTTTTCCTGAAATCCAGCCCATGTCCCCTCCTTTTTCTTTTATCCTTTTAAAATCCTCTCTTCCTGCTTCAAGCAGTTTCTTTCCTTGATCTTCTCAGCTTTCTCTACCCATTACCCAAATTCTATAAAACTGAAGCCAAGAATGAAGCAGAGAGACTGAATATTCTTTGGAGGGAAAAAGGCCAAGAGTCAAAGACAGAAATGCTCTGTAGCAATCAAAAAGAAATAATATATGAAAAAATTATAATATACATTTTCCTTTTGTTTTTGTCCCTATGCTTGATGTAGTTATGAGAGTTAAACCTTCAAGGAACTAGCCTTTGCTTATCCTGGGAGCAGCCCACTGGTTATTTCTATAGAGACAAGCCTCTTTTAAATGCAGATATTGTGGTTTTCCCCTAAAATGAGCTGGAACTAATAAAAGGATGAACTATATGCTCCAGCCCAGCCCGCTATGGAGTACACACCTTAATGGTATTTTGAAAGGTATTATGACAATTTATGGATAATGTTCCAAAATGCTAATCACTCAGAAAACATTTCCGGTATGTCTTTCCTCCCAGCATCATTCCTGTTTGGCTTTATTTTCATAGGAAATATCTGATCTCGAAGAGCTACTATATTTCCTATTTCAGAAATCCAAATCATCAAGCTGATTTATGATAGTACAGTTTGAAGCTCTGTCAGACCTCATTGTCATGCACCACTGAAGTACATCAACAAATTGCACCCATCAACTAATATTTGGACTTGTTTAACTCCCTGTCATTATTTAATTAGGCTCAAAAATGTCACTGTAGGCAAAGAACTCACTGTTTTTCTGTACTTAAGAAATTCTTGTTGAAATGGAGGAATATTTTTTCCTGGCCCCATAAATTAGAGACAGTAAGATAAATAGAGAGTTGACAGATATACAAGAAGCAAAGTTAGCTCCCAGTTATATAACACCAATAAATTATTAAAGAATGAAATTTTGTCTTAGCTGGAGGTCATAAATGTTTCAGCCTACACTATTCACTACCCTCTACATCTATGAACAAGAAGTAGTACAGAATATATGAGCTTTAACTTTGTCTAGATAATAAGTTTGGTGCACTTGGTTGAGTATGAACTATCTCAAAAATGTATACTTCAAGAAACTGCCATTATAGGAAAAAAAAGCTGCTGGCAACAATTCTAATTGTTCATTTACAGTAAGTTTCTGTGAAGAGGAGTCCTTACGGAAACAAAGTTAAGCATGTGTTATGTCTCTAAACCTTAAGAGGATGGCTTCTTCAAGATATCTGCTTTGATTTGGGGACATGGTTTTAAAATACAGGGTCTGGATGGATACGAAGCTTACAAAACATAGCCCAGATAAATGAAGATAAGGTTAGTAGAAATTTTAAACGATATTTCCCACAGAATAATCAAAAGATAGGATAGTCCTTCCTCTTTTAATTCTGTTTATGGTACATGGCAAACTCTTTTCCATCACATTCTATTTTTAAACAAGTCTTCAAAGCTTTAAAATTATGACCCTCAGTTTGTATATACTCTTTTTTAACCTTAGATAAAATATGTGACAGAATGAGATTAGGCTATTCCCTGTCACAAAAAAATAGAACGCTCTTGTGTATTCTTTGAAAAGAAGAAATTAATAGTCCCTAAGAAAGTTTTCTTTAATATTAATCCACTATCTACAGCACACTAGGTGTTGCCCAAAACACACACGCACACACACATACGCACACAAACACACACGAAGCAGTACCTTCTTTTTGCAAATTTATGATTCTTTGTCAGCATGTATCATACAAGAAAAGGAATAGCGCAATGATAGGGGTATAAATAAGAAGATTTCAAAGGAAATTTATTGAGGTTTCACCTGAGAAGAAAATGTGATTTATTTAACAGTATGAAGTAATGATTAAGAGTTACCGTATAGCTCTTGCCATTTTCTTTAGGGAATAGTATTCCTTATGCTGAGGGGAAAGGCAAGTTTAATAACTTAATGAGATAACCTAAATGGATATCATAGAGAGGGGATAAAATCATACATTCTGGAACTTTGAGGAAAAAACATTTTTACCTTTATTTTCAATGGAAGTATCTATTTTCTATGGTCATTTCTATTGTTTCTAGAGTTATCTGGGTCTATTGAAGGTGGCTGTGTGAGACTTTCATAACGCAATTTACATCTGTCAAGAGGATATCTGAATTCCATTGAAATAATAAAGTGGTGGAATGACAAAGAGATGCCATATGTCACTGAAGATTATTCTGCTGATGTTTTCAGTATCCTTTTTGTAACATTAGTTATGAAGCCAGTAGCATAACTAATAAAGGAGAAAAAATAATACCCAAATATAATCATAGTATATGATGCTTTTTTTTTTTTTTTTTTGAGGTACGCGGGCCTCTCACTGGTTGTGGCCTCTCTTGTTGCGGAGCACAGGCTCCGGACGCGCATGCTCAGCGGCCATGGCTCATGGGCCCAGCCGCTCCGCGGCACGTGGGATCCTCCCCAACCAGGTCACGAACCCCTGTTCTCTGCATTGGCAGGCGGACTGTCAACCACTGCGCCACCAGGGAAGCCCTATGATGCTTTTAAAATACGCTATCTTCAAAGTGTCTTTGCAGATTTTTCTTTACTTAAACATTATCTTGAGCATCTTAGAAAATTTCGATTACGTGACCTTTCAAATGAGTAACACTGAGCCCATAACAATGTTTGTCCGTCTGTTTCATCTCATCAGTGGCTTAGTCTAATGTTGTTCTGCAACTGATAAAATAAAAATCTGCCCTCATGCACCTACTGGGTTACTCTCCTCAAAGAGCAGCCTGAGAGGTATAAGGACTGTTAGGAAGAAATATTACTTAATTACCCCTTGGGCATTTTCATGGGTAGTTGTCAACATCCAGGGGCAAGGAAGCGTCACCAAATAAACAGAAAAATATCACCTCTCGCTATCATATCTCCTTCATTCCACATTACAGTTTTTCACACTTTAACATTTTGAAATTGGCATTTGTCTCAGAATTGATGTGTACATTGATATAGAAATTCACGCAAAGTTCACACAAAGGAGTCAATGTTACCCGATGTTAAAAAATATATGACAATAAACAAATGACCTTTTTCTTCCTCATTCTCTGTCTCGGCTCTATTTTCTTTTCTCTTCGTCTTTCTCCCATTGAAAGGCAACGTGGTTTATTAGAGAGACCATCGGCTGTGGATTCCAACAAATTAGGGCTTGAACGAGAGTCCTAATTGTGGACTATTTTGATCTTCATTTTTTTTTCTCCATGGGAGAGTAATAAGGCCATTATCACAAACTGTTGTGAAGTCTAATGAAATAGCACAAAGTTTGTAGTAGAAAACAAATGTAGTAAATAATAATTGGGTCCCTTTTCCAGTGCTTGGGGTGTCTACCAGGCTCCAATTCGCTGGAACTCCTTGTTTTATTTTCCCACCTTCCCTCATATAACCCTCATTTTGTTATTGTTAAAGTAGACTTCAATGGAAAAACAAACAATACAGTAACAGAGGCAGAAACAGAAAGATTATTCTTCCACATGTAGTGATATAAGACCAAGTTAATACATTCCCAACTCAATGAAAAAGAAAACTATTTCCAGTTCATTTGTTTCTAAGTAATAAAAGCTGGGTTTTAAGTATCCAAAATTTCAGTTTAAATATCAATTTAACCTTTCCTTGAAAAACATCAAAAACAATTTGTAAGATAAAAATGCAGGAATTCTTTCTCAATATCTATAAAATACAGACATATTAATGGCAGAATCCAATCAAGTCACTTCTTAAAAATACCACATTAGTCAGGAAAACATCAGATCTCTGTAATATTCCAACCCCTACCCTACCTCAAACTTCAATAACAAGCCCTCTAGTCCAAATAATTTAGAATCTCTTGTTCCCTTATCCAGTTTTGAAGGAGATGACAGGCTGAGAAAAGGAAGTGAAGGATTATTAACTCTTGGCTGTATAAGGGTCTTTATCCCTTTTATAGCAATCATAGGAACAATTTGGGGTGAGAATCTTAAAATCTGGCAACTCCTCCTACCCATGCGTTGTTGACATCAGACAGTGAAAGCTTGTGAACCAAAGTTTGATATTTTGCTTGTTTGGGTTTTAGTCAATTTTGCTTTAAGCTTTGAAATGTTTATTGTGGCAGACTCCATCTAGAACATTTCTACTTGTTGTATCTTAGTTAACGGGAAATTTGTAGTTAGGCAACAATCATTAAATATTCATATCCAAATCATTGCCGTCTTTCCTGGTTTTTGGCAGTCAGAATCTGAAACAAGGCTATTTATTTGTATGCTATTTTCTCAGCTCAGAAGGTATCTTTTAGGAACTGTCCGGACTTTGTTAATTTTGCATTTACTGTAATTTGACTATACAATTTATATCTATTCCAAAAATAGGAGAGATGTTTCCAATTAATAAGGCATGGTGGAAAAAATTAGTGAAGAAGCAACTTCTGTACACACATAAAATAAAAGCCCAAAATCAAAACTAAAAATAACTTATAGTATTTCTTTGCTTAAGGACACTCAGCTTACTGTATCTACATCTAACATTAAATCTGCTTTCATCCATTCCCACATTAACTACTTAATGCATTAACTACTTAATGTTTACTTGGTTACACTGATTCACCGCCAGAGAGTGATTAGTATCAATTCCCTGAGAAAAGGGTTCCCTACTGCATGTGGCGAGGCATGTAGCACGAAACTGGTCCCTTATACTAACATCCTGAATCAAAGATGTGAAGTTTACTCCTGGGGTTTTTAAAAAAATAATTTAGAGCATATTCCAAAGTATCACTATAATATCATTCCTGTGTAGCTGAGAAGTTTTCTAGAAGTGTAATCTGTGTTAATTAAGTTTGAATATCTAGTCTACTTTTAAAAAATATATGTATGGGACTTTCTAAGATTCTTTTCTCTGTAGCAACCTTTTTATTAATTTTATGGTTCTTACTTGTATCAGAACTTTTCCAGTTTCAGTTATAATTATAGCCAACATCAGCAAAAAAAAAAAGGAATTTATTAGATCACAAAATTGAGAAATCCAAGGATAGCTCAGGCTTCAGGCATGGTATATCAATTTGGGTCTAATTAGGAGAGAGAAACCACATAGTAATTTGAACAGGGAAGGTTTAATGTAAAGAATTATTAACTGTAACAGAGGATTAGTGTATCAAGAGATTGGCTTGTAAAAAGTAAAAAGAACTCTCAAGAATATAGGTATAGCAGATATAAAGAGCAGCCAGGACCCTGAGAGGTGTGATTGATTGCCCAAGCAAACACCCACCCCTCCCAAACCCCCATCCCCGGTTAAAATCCAGACCTCTTTGGAGAGGGCATGGCCTTGGCTCACTAGAGGGTTGAGCATCACTCTGGTGTGGCACTGGCAGAACTTCCTGAAAATCCTCCCTTTGGAACTTGCCTGAAATGTGCCCTCCAGAGTGCCAGAAAATCCATGGAGCGGTGTCTCTCTGGAGGTACTCTGCTACAAAAGGGCCTGAGGAGGTATGGGGAAAACTGCTGGCCACTGAATATTAGGGCCAGTGTGTACTGCAGATGCTTGATACAGAAGAAGCTGCCAGAGCTGCAGTTGCTGGGCACTGAGGGCTTTGTACACTGGAAGGGCTGGGAGCTGGAGGAGGGGCAAGTGCTGTAGGAACCTGCAGAGCCAACACTTAGGAACCAGGAAGCAACACCCGCTTTCTTCTGCACTGTCTCTCTCACGCCCTCTACTGACAGAGTTTTAACATGGTGCCAACTGGCAAAGGAAACATTTTCAGAGGGACAATCTATTTTCACAGAGCATTCAAAAAGGATGGATTTAGAGCAATCGTGGTGAGATCCCAAGATTCAAATGATGTCAGCAGGATTTGCTAAATACTGTTTCTTAGTCTTTCTTTCCTCTGGGTGGCTTCATTCTAGGCTGGCTGCCTCCATATTGTGGTACGATGAATTCAGGAACTTAGCAGCCAAAGAGCTTTTCCTCTCAGCAGTTGTAACAAAACTCCTATTATTATTGTTGATTCAGATTTGTCTGACTTTATCCACATGTCATCCCCAAATCAGTGTGGCTGGGTTGTGTGTGTGTGTGTGGTTTTCCCTCACCTGGCATTATGTCTCTGCTTCCCTTACCCTCATCAGACTGATATTACCAGACTAAGGCAGGTTGTACTGCATAGGCCAAAACAAGTTTGGATAAATAGGGGCACTAGCTGAAGAGTAAAACTTCACAATTTCTTGCATGCCTTAAAAATGTACCTTATGCCCTTTTGAGATTCTTCATTTTCTTAAATCATTTTATAAGATTCTAGAGCTTGAATAAAATTAAGACCATCTAGCTTAATCAAGTCCCTTGAGTTTACACCAAGAAGAAAAACTACAAAGACAAAATACTAGTGTCTGAATTAAGTCTTGAATCCAGGATTTTTGTTAAAACAGAATAAAAAACTTAAATGTAACTTTTTTTTCAAAGATGAAAGGATGTATTTATTTAACTAAACATTCTCATAGCAATAGCAGTAAATATGTGCCATCTAATACATCTCAGCAAAAAAAAGGAAGGAACTACTGATATACACAAAAATTGGGGTGGATTTTAAAGGCATTATGCTGAAAAAAGCCAATTTCAAAAGGCTGCCTATAGTGTGATTCAATTTTATAAAGTATTCTTGAAATGTGTCACAAAATTATACTGACAGAGAACTGAGATGTGATTGCCAGCACTTGAAGTTTGAGAGAGGGTTGACTATAAAGGGGTAGCATGAAGGAGTTTCTTTTGGGTGATTGGACAGTTCTGTATCCTGATTACCAAGGTGGTTCAACAAATCAATACGTGGGATAAATTTCATTTCATGGGACTAACTATACTATACCAACACCCCCCAACATGCACACAAATGAATGCATGCAAAAACTGGCAAAGTACGAATAAGGTCTGTATTTTTATTAATGGTATTGTACAAGTGTTAATTTTCTGGTTTTGATCACTGTACTATGGTTTTCAAAGATGCTTATCTTTAGGGGAAGCTAGGTAGAGAGTACATGGGAAATCTCCATGATTTTTTGCAACTTCCAATGCAAGGGTAAAATTATTTCAAAATAATGGTTAAAAGTAATAGTAAATTGAGGCTGGATTTCTGATAGTGAATCAGGAAATTGAAAGTCAGTTCTCTTTCAATTTTTTATATCTTCACAGTGAACAAAATTAATTATTAATAATTCATTTGGATACATAAGAAAAAAAACAAATGGGTGCTTATATTATTTATTCCAAAAATCACAGATATTTTAATAATAGGAGGGGGAAAAGCAGGAAAAACAATTTCAAAACATACAAATGAGGAAAAAGGAAAGTTAGAATGAACTCTAAGGTACTGGATTAGTACTATGCTAGTGACTGATGACTGAGTTCCTACTAGCGCTTTGCTCTTGTAGGAGAGTAGATTTGCTCAGGTAGAGGCAAGCAGAAGATGGATCCCAGGCTGAAGTAGGCTCCAAATGGTAAAATAATAACATCCCAAACCACTGTAGGACAAAGGTTGGAATCAGAAGAAGGTGAAGGAGGAAGAGGAGAAAAAGAAGAAAAAAAAATGCTCAAACAGAAACTGTTTTTGAATGATGAAGCTTAGCTGTTAGAATATAAATTTTATTTATTTTATGAAGCAACATCAAAAGGCTGGAACAATTATCGGTGCATAGCAACTGAACCAGGCTATATGGGAACAATGCTTATAACCATGTGGTCCTCTTAATTTCTTTCAATGTTAGGAATCAAAAAGAATTTTAATGTTTGCCTTATATTATTCAAGGAAACTATAGCACAGGTAGATTATTCCGTAGACATTCACAAGGTGAATATATCCAGTTTGCTTAATATTTCCAACTGAAATTTTTTAGTAAGAAAATAAAGCAATTCACATTAAGAAATTATTCAAATAAATTATCCTTTTTTCTTTGTTAAATTCATAAATAACACATAACTTTCTAAAGGACATACAGCTTTAAGATGAACATAGTTAAGGACTGATGAAGTAAGGATGGTTATGTCTCAGTCATTGATGGTCAGTCATTTTCAACTATCCACAGTTTTATAGGCTTCCACTTATTTTCTTTCTTTTGTTTGTTCTTCAAGGACAGCAAATTTAAAATGCATAAAAATAACAATCTAATTGAGTGATAAATTTCTAAACCTGTATTCTACTCTCTACTCATATATTCCTATTATATTCCCTCCTGATTAGTAAGAGAGTCTGTGCCCCAGAAATATTCTTTTATTTTGGTCACTATATTTTGAGTTTGGTCTAATTATACACTAAGTAAAAGCCTGGGAAAAGTTATCAAGTCTAGCTGTAATTAATTAAACATTATATAAGATTTTCCATATAGTTAAAATATGATGTAAGGCTTCTCTTCCATGTGGAAAATGAATTGTTCTGCTGTAAGGATTTTGTTTCCAGGTAAAAATTGAAATATATTTACAGTGTCTTCTTTCAAGCATATGAAAAGATGGTATCTTGTGAAATCTTCTAAATAAAATAGGAGTAACCTTTTAGAAATCCTTTGAAAATTATATAATTTTTCCCTGTGGAATAAACCATGCGCTTGCATAGGCAACAGCTAGAAATGAGCCACCTCTCTCAAGAAGGCATTGCTTACCTTAGCAATACATTAGACAGATTCTGGGAGTTCGTTATTAGTGTATTCATGTATCATAGATTATTCACATTAGCCAAGCTCAAGAGAATGATAGAGAAGACCAGAACTCCAACCCCACTTTTACTTGAGCTGGATTCCTCTCATCAGTAAAATCATTGTCTTTGTTCCATGCAATTAAGATATATGAGAAAGCTAGGTGACTTTTGGAAGGTGACTAGATGGGTCTGAAATCTGAAGAATAGGCATTTTGTGTAACAAGTCTAATAATTAAACTAAGCCATTCACAATAGGGATGAACTTGGTGGTAGATTGAAATAAATTAAATCCATTAACTAGGACCTTTTCATGGACATGTTTTGTTTTGGTTTTTAATTAATTAAATAATTAATTTTTGTCTGCTTTGGGCCCTTGCCGCCGCTGCGCGAGGCTCTCTTTAGCTGCGGCGAGCGGGGGCCACTCCTCCCTGCGGTGCACAGGATTCTCATTGTGGTGGCCTCCCTCGCCGCGGAGCACAGTACCGGCTCCAGGCGCGCGGGCTTCAGTAGCCGTGGTTTGCGGGCTGTAGAGCGCAAGCTCAGCAGCCGTGGCGCACGGGCTTAGTTGCTCCACGGGCATGTGAAATCCTCCCAGACCAGGGTTCGAACCTGCTTCGCCTGCATTGGCAGGCGGACTCCCAACCAGTGCGCCACCAGAGAAGCCCTATGGACAGTCTTTAGATGAGAACTGATAGCATTGGCTTCATGGCTTCCAAGGGTTTTCACCAGTAGCTACATGTACCTAAACAAATTACTTAACTTCACAGAACCTCCTAATACTTTTTCTTAAAGGTTGTTGTAAAGAGCAATTAAGTAATATTAATACATACCACCTATATAAAAGCTTCTCAAAGAAGATAGTTTCCTCCTAGTCCACTGCCTATATCAGTTTTAAAGCTAGAAAGAGTTTTGAGCTAAGGAATGACTTTTCAGTCACTTATCTCCAAGCAACAGAAAACTTAAGAGTCCAGTTTAAGAGTTGAACATGCAGATATCCAGAGAAACAGTCAAACTTTATGATTCTTGACTTATAAATGGTGCATAAACAATAACAATATGTTAGTTTTAAATGGAAAAAAACCAAGACAATCAGATTTAGAGTAACTAATGTCCAATTTGAAAAATAATTTTTATCGTAAATCAAGGTAGTTTCAATAGGCAGCACATTGAAATGAAAAAGATCAGGGAGTCTGAGTTTGACTGGTTTGCTTTAGAATTCCCAACTCTTTAGCACAGCTCCTGAAAGTTACTTAACACTCATGAATCTCTACTTCTACTTTGGCAAAACAATAATAATTATAAAAATTACTTGGTGAAGGTAAAAATGTTAAGGTGAGCAAACTGATGTCCAGTGGGAACATGCAGTCCTTAGCAGTGCACTTTGTAGGTATGTTCATGTAAACTTCAGAATACTAAGATGAAATGTCTGTGTCTGGTGTCTGTGCTTGACTGAGGCTTATATCCATGGATACCGACGGTCAACTTCTCTACTGACTTAGCGTTCCATGAGCAGAGTTTTCTAAATACTAGAAAATACTAGAGCTATAGAAAAGTGTGCTTAACTGCTAGTAACATTTTCCTAACTCAGATAGACTTAGTTTGTTTGCTGTCTATGATGGATCCCTTCCAGGTCCTCCTCCACATTGTTGGGATGAAGAGGAAGAAAGGCAGGAAACTTTCACTAGATCTCCAAGGAACTAGGCTACCACTTTCACACCTACGCCTTGGAACAATTTGTATATCTTTTTTACGATGCTCAATTTGCCTTTTTCCCTTTTACTCTTTGTGTTTGCATATATTTCCTTATGTTTCATGGGCTTGAAGCTTAATTTGTCCCCAAACCTTTTTAAATGTTAAGAGATTCGTTTCTAAAATTTATAGCCACAATATCTCTCTGCCATTTGCCCAGGCTGGTGATTTAAAAGGCAGCTCACACCTCTTTTCTGTGTGATATACTGTGCCCCCTACTGCGGGGGTCCCATAAAGTGACTTTGAAAACAGTGTGCCATGGCTCTTTGCATGTTTTTACTGGAGTAAGAGGCTCCTACTGGTTCCAAACATTTTCATTTATAATCAGTGTAAATGCTCTACCTCCAATCCCAGGAAGAAACTAATTTTATAAGTAGACAAATTCCTTAAATAGGATTTTATGGAATGGGACTACATATACTATTAGATTTAGGAAAATCTTTAAAGTTTTGTAGAGTTTATTATGATGAGCTTTATAATTTAATAAAGCTTGATATGGGGCTTCCCTGGTGGCGCACTGGTTGAGAGTCCACTTGCCGATGCAGGGGACACGGGTTCGTGCCCCGGTCCGGGAAGATCCCACATGCCGCGGAGCGGCTGGGCCCGTGAGCCATGGCCGCTGAGCCTGCGCGTCCGGAGCCTGTGCTCCGCAACGGGAGAGGCCACAACAGTGAGAGGCCCGCGTACCGGGAAAAAAAAAAAAAAAGCTTGATATGGAGGCCACTCGAGTCCTGGGTTTTGCTCAGCCCCAATAACTTTGACAAGTGATTTAGTGTTTCTTTACAGCAGCTCTTCCTCATCTTTACAATAGGTCTTATCCTATTACATCCTTCCTGTACTTCCATCAATAACTGCAATAAATATATACGGAAATACAATATTCTATGCAAAATTTAGATATAAAATTCTGTATAAAACAAGATTTTTATGGATCACCAAAAACACATAATTTAACAAAAAGGAGATAATTTGTCTTTTCTTTAAAAAAAAACCAGGTAATACTACCAAACAGTACATAAGTGAATTTGATTTATTTAAAACACACACACACATGCACACATATGAGAGTGCACTTGGGGTAGGCAGCTCAGAAATACAAATCAAATTACTAGGCCAGATAAAGATTTTTTTCATCATTATATGTTATATTACAAATTGATGGATTTCTGAGAGACCAAAATTAATTAATTTTTTAAAAATATGTGACATCTGTACAGGGCTTTATATATATATATTTTTATCTTATTCTAATGAAAGCTCTCTATTCTAACCCTTTCTTGGGTTTTCCTATTGAAGGCATTCACTATATACAATGCTCCGAAATTGCCAAAGCACAGCCAATATTCAAAACTCTCCTTTCTGCAATTTTGAGTTCAAAGATCCATAGAGCTTTGGATGTGAGACAAGTTACGGGTCATAGCTTTGGTTGTTTTTTGTGTTAATAAATGGCTTCTCATTATTTCCTTTTCCTTTAATCTCTGGTTATAATAGGCTGCCATTTTAGTTGCAGACATATGCTGACCAAACAGGAACAAAGATATGAGATAAAAGTTTATTTGAGCTGCAAGTTTATAGCAAGCATGAATGCAAGTTGATTAGGGAGCCTGTGCTGAGGCTTATAGGCAGAGTCTCATAAAAATATATCATCTTGATACTGTTGCATTTGAAATTGTCTGCTGGAATGCCTTTGTTACTGATTATTCCTTGCAAAGTGAACTGACCAAGAATCTGGCTGTTGTTCTTACCCTTCCCACCTCCACCCCTTCCCCTTACCTCTCTTTTTTTTTTTTAATGTATTTTTTAAAATTCTTTATTGAATTTGTTACAATATTGCTTCTGTTTTATGTTTTGGCTTTTTGACCGCAAGGCACGTGGGATCTTAGTTCTGTGACCAGAGATCGAACCACACTCCCTGCATTGGAAGGTAAATTTAACCCCTGGACCACCAGGGAAGTCCCATTGCCTCCCTTTTAAAAGCAGTAAAGACAAAGGTGAAATTTGGCTCCTGCAAGAGCTCAGTGTGGGTGAAATGGAATAGTCCTTCAGAGCAGTCAGGATAATTATCCAGCCACTTTGACAAATTTACCAACATCTGTTCCAGAGTCATTTTTGCTGCACAAATCTGCCATTAACAAATAGTGAGGACTTTAATTAACTGAGCATACCAAGGAGTGAAACTCTGATAAGATGGCACCATCTGGAATAGAGAGATGTAAAATTCTCTCCTCTGCTGTGTTGATTAGGTATTATATTGAAATTTGTCTTGATCGCAAATGATTCCCCTGCTGTGTAGGGTTAATGGCAAAGACTTTATGATTTGACATACTTTGCTCAGGTATGCCACAGCATTAAAATGTAAATTTACTGAGTTTGAGATTTTTCCTTTGGCCTTTTGTTAATGCCCCATTAGTACTCGTTAACTTTGCACACTCCGCAAAGAATCATGTTGATCAACTTTGAGCTTCAAGAAGAGGTCAGCCAGAACCAGCAGTGTCAAACCCTTGACAGCTGTCCTTAACAAACTTATCTGAAAATTTAAAGTCAGGATAATCTCCCTAGAAAAATTCACTTATGCACATAATCATAGACTTTTGGATATGATTTCAGGGGAGGCATCATAGACTCTTTGAAGGCCATTCATACTAAATCCGTGGATCCCAGATTTTATACCTGTTCATCAGACACACTCTTACCGTCTCTTGTACATGCAGCATTGCATCCATTTCATTCCAGCCGCCTACCTCTATTTGACCAGATTTTTAAGGTTCTTCAGCAAACATGAACTTTGGATTTAGAAACTAAACTGGTTCCAGGGAATTCCCTGACGGTCCAGTGGTTAGGACCCCGTGCTTCCACTGCAGGGGGCCCGTGTTCCATCCCTGGTCGGGGAACTAAGATCCCACAAGCCATGAAGTGTGGCAATAAAATAAAATAGAAATTAAACTGGTTCCAATTTGGTTCAGTTTAATGGCTCCCAACTGAATAAGTTTCACTACTGACTGGAAAAAAATGATAAATTAGATTAGTTGCAAGACATCAGTCTTGGCTTCCACAGATCTAAGGTGGGGAGTCGGGGAAAAGCCTGAAGTAGATTCTAAGAAAAGATGCATCTAGGGGACTCTTGTCACTTGCTTCTTTTTTGTTTGTTTTTGTTTTTAAATTAATTTTTATTGGAGTATAGTTGCTTTACAATGTTGTGTTAGTTTCTACTGTATAGCAAAGTGAATCAGTTACTATATGTATACATATATCCACTCTTGTTTTATATTTCCTTCCCATTTAGGTCACCACAGCTCATTGAGTAGTGTTCCCTGTGTTAAACAGTAGGTTCTCATCAGCTACCTATTTTATGTATAGTAGTGTATATATGTCAATCCCAATCTCCCAGTTCATCCACGCCCCCCCCCCCATTCCTTCCTGGATAACCATAATTTTGTTCTCTACATCTGTGACTCTATTTCTGCTTTGCCAATAAGTTCATCTGTACCATATTTCTAGATTCCACATATAACCAGTATTATATGATATTTGTTTTTCTCTTTCTGACTTACACTCTGTATGACAATCTCTAGGTCCATCCATGTCTCTGCAAGTGGCACTATTTTGTTCCTTTTTATGGTTGAGTAATGTTCCATTGTTTATATGGGCCATATCTTCTTTATCCATTCATCTGTTGATGGACACTTAGGTTGCTTCCATGTCCTGGCTATTGTAAATAGAGCTGCAATGAACATTGTGATACATGATTCTTTTTGAATTATGGTTTTCTCAGGGTATATGCCCAGTAGTGGGATTGCCGGGTTGTATGTTCTATTTTTAGTTTTTTAAGGAGCCTCCATACTGTTCTCCATAGCAGCTGTATCAATTTACATTCCCACCAACAGTACAAGAGGGTTCCCTTTTCTCCACACCCTCTCCTGCATTTATTGTTTGTAGATTTTTTCATGATGGCCATTCTAACCAGTGTGAGGTGATACCTCACTGTAGTTTTGATTTGCATTTCTCTAATAATTAGTGATGTTGAGCATATTTTCATTGGTTTGTTGGCCATCTGTATGTCTTCTTTGGAGAAATGTCTATTTAGGTCTTCCCCCCCATTTTTTGATTGGGTTATTTGTTTTTTTTGATATTGAGCTCCATTAGTTATTTGTATGTTTTGGAGATTAATCCCTTGTCAGTTGCTTTGTTTGCAAATATTTTCTCCCATTCTGAGGGTTGTCTTTTTGTTTTGTTTACAGTTTTCTTTACTCTGCAAAAGCTTTTAAGTTTCATTAGGTCCCATTTGTTTATTTTTGTTTTTATTTTCATTACTCTAGGAGGTGGATCAAAAAAGATCTTGCTGTGATTTATGTCAAAGAGTGTTCTGCCTATATTTTCCTCTAAGAGTTTTATAGTGTCCTGCCTTACATTTAGGTCTTTAATCCATTTTGAGTTTATTTTTGTGTATGGTATTAACGAGTGTTCTAATTTCATTCTTTTACATGTAGCTATCACTTGCTTCTCAGCAAACAATGCTTTCTGCCAATAAAGTTAAAGTTCATTGCAGCTTAGTTTGTATAGCAGGGTCATTATTGAAAACATTTTGTATTTGCCAGTAGTGTTAGACAATCATGAAATGCATGGTATAAAATTTTGCATTCCGCTTCTCAGTACATTTGAGAGAAGGCTTTAGGAAATAATCCTAACATGCCCAAGGCAAATGGCATACTCAATTTTGTAACAACTGTTCCCTATGGAAGTAACTTTTTTTTAATTGGGGGCTGATCAGAATTCAAAGAAGGTTGCTACATAACACCTTGAGATCTGATAAGACAGGCACAAAAATAAGAGTTAAGAAATAAAGATTTTTCACCAGCTCTCTCATTAAATTATCATTATTTTCGTAAATCTACTTGGATAATCTTTAGTTCTAATTTTCCATCTGTAAAATGGGAATACAATGTAATTCAAGAATTAGGTAATTAAGAGAAAGCTTATGACTATCTCAAAATAAGTAGCTTTTGCTACATGTGGCTTTTCCCAATTCTAATTATCTTTACATCAATCTGAATAAAGCATTTTTCAGGTGGTAGAGAAAAACATATGTGATACACTTTTTAATTTAACAGAAGACCTATATTATCCTGTTCTAGAACAGCTATATTTACCTTTTTAACCAAATCAAAGAGGCCCAGTGTCAGAAAGATTTTTCCAACTAATGCCAGTATCTTCAAGCTATAAAGGCTTTTGTATTTTGTAAAATTGCATAAATACTCGTCACTGTATAATTTTTACACCACTACTGATTCAGTGCCAAACAGTTCATTGTTTTTCTAACCATCTTAAATCAAACTCTGAAATTCAAGTCACCAGGATAGTGAAGAAATAAAAATTCAATCTTAGCCATTATTGTTCCTCCTTATCTCATCTTTCTCACCCCCTAAATGGGGGCTGTGTTAAAATTTCATAGAAAGTACTGTCAGGTCTTTAACCCACACCAGGCTGAAATGATCAATGCCCAAGCCACATAATTTCCTGATAATGGATGGTTCTGTTGCTTCTGTGCCAAGATCACTGGTGGCTTTGAGCCTTTGTCCAGCCTTGAAGCCAGAGCTGTGCCACATCACCATTCTCCTCCTGGTCCTGTTATCTCCCTGGGGCATTTCAAACCCCACTATTCCAGCGACTTTTTCTTACCCTGAGGTCAGCCACTTTGGTCTCTATGCCTCTAAGCCCTTCTCTTTATCTCTATGTCTCTCCATACCACCCCTCCCCCTCCACCCCCTCTGTGCCCCAAACAATTTTCCCCTCCGTGGGCCTTTATAAACACAATGTTGATCCTCCTTTGGAGCAGAAGAGTTTTTCCTAACTAACCCTAATACATATTTTTATTTAATTGTTGACAGTGTTATATAGCTGTTTGTTTCTTCTTATAATGAAAGCTACCAGATGTGCCAGCATTCTTGTATTTTTTCCCCCAGTTCCAAAATTATGCTTTTTATTTCAGTGTGCTCTTTTTGGGAAAATTATTTGGCAGGCATCAATATAAAGCAAGATTCTTACTGTTAAGTCCTAGGGGTGACTGTGGGCATTTTCAGACCCTGCCATTCTAAGGCGGTATCTAGGCAGGCAAAGAGTCTTCACCACTGAGCAGCATTGCTCCGTAAGTCAGCTTCCTTTCAGCTGTTTTAACCGCTCTTCCCCATCAACCTTTTTTGGTTTAATGTGAACCCATCAGTCACTTACACCTTATTCTCTGTGATGCTCCTTCAGTTGCCTCAGGTGGATATTTTGTTTGAGTTTCTTCAGGTAAAAAAGAATTATGCTGTCGGTAGCCAGCATTTCTTAGCCTGCTCCAGGGAGGGGTGGTCTGAAACTAGATTTCTAGACATTCTAAGGTATTACCTCCAATCCAACTCCCCTCTTCCTCTGTTCATATTTCATTCCTAAAAGTCACCAGAGAGGAGGAACCTCAAGAGAAATCATCTAGAGAGTGTGAACTTTAAGTCTAGAATGAAAGTTGGCCCTCATGTAGCAGCTCTTTCTCAGTCTTGTTTTGAGATTTTGAATGATAGTTTTCATTCCTGTGCTGCAATCTAAATGTCCATGCGGTAGTAATTATCTGCTTTAATTATGAGAGAAAAAAACCCAAAAGAAAAAGCAGTTAAAGCAACAAATATGTATATATATATTTCTATGAGGAGACAAGATAGGTGATTTGGAAGATTAATCTATGGACAGAAAACAAGCTCTTTGTTACATTTGAAGTGAAGACTATGTTTTCCTGGAAGTCATAGAAAGGGTGATTGCAGAATCATTCACACAACACTTCCTGCCTTTTATCAGATTTAAGGTGAGTAGCTGTCATGAGCCTTGGGTAGAAAATCATTACTGACACCTTGTTGGAAGTTTTGGGTACACAATGGGAAATGACAGCCCCAGGGTTAACTGGTTAAGGACAGAAGGACATTCCATAATATCTTTACAAACAGGATCAAAGACAGTTTCTTTGGTCATCCCTATAAACATTTCTTGACATATATCTAGCCACCATTGTCAACATCATTAACAATTTGGGGGTTTCTCTATTAGGTACTTAAAGGAAAAAACAAGTAAGCCCTTCCATTTGAATAGAGGTGAGAGTAAAGATATTATTATATAAAATTAAGAAAAGAAACAATCATATCTAGCTAGTTATAGAGAGATTCAGATTAAAGTATTAGTGACAGAGCCAATAAGTGAGTTATTCATATGATTCATCAGATAAGTATCCCAGGTAAGACCTAGAATTACCTTATTCCATTCAAGGCTTAGTCATTTCCAAAATGTTACAATGCAACTGAATATATTTATACATGCAAAAGTTTATTTAACTTTCTTTAGCACCCCTCCCTTTTTTTTCAGGTATAGAATCCACTTCAGGATCATCAGGACTTAGTTCTAACATCCTTTATTGCTGTGTAAAGTTTCTGGCCCACAGAATAGTCTGATGAGGCAAGTTTAGAATATAAAGGAAGCTTTTAGTGGAATGGCAAGGATGGGGTTTTCTAGACCAAAGGAGTGATGAGTGGTAGAACAGGCTCAGCAAAATGAGGTGAGGGGAGACAGATGGAAAGGAATGGGTGTGTGCCCAGCTATGGGATTTCTTTCTGTAGTCAACCCCCAGTGTTGAAATATCAACTGGGGTCCCCCAAAGGTATATTTGAAAGTGTGCGGTCTTCAGAGTGAAATCCTGATTCATCACCCGCTAGGTACGTAAGTTGGGTCAAGCTACTTAAATTTTTGAGACTCAATTTCCTCATCTGTAACATGAGGATTATATGATGAAATAAAATGAGAGTCTACCTTTCAGGGTTGCTGGGAAGATAATAAAAATGTATGTAGAGTCCTTGGAACATAACCAACCCTCAGTAAATGGCAGACATTATGGCTGAAACGCGGTCTTTAAAAATTTCAGCCTTCCTTTTCATATAAGTAAATTACCAACTTTGTTAGTAACTTCTTCATCTTTAATTTTCAGCACAAAATAGCTCTGTGACTTTGAGAAATGCCCTTAACCTTTGTATGATTCAATTTCTTCACACGTGAAATAACAGGGATAATATCCTGAGTAATGTTCAAGTCCTGCAAAGCCATGGTACTAATAGCCTGCTATCCGTTTTGTTCTTGATCATAATTAAAGCAAAGTAGAGGCATATGCATCAATATGCTGCATAATGCAACACAGCTCTGGCATCAGCAGTATGGACTGTAGGGTCACATGACCTGCGTTACTACTTATGGTTCCTCCTTGTAATGTACCTGAATGTCTTGGGCAAGTCAGGTAGCTGTTTTATGCCTCAGTTTCTTCTTTTTTTGGACTTTCTTTGCACAACTTAATCTTCCCATGATATAGAGAAAATCTTTTGTCCTCAAACCTCTATTACCTCATCTATCCTAGTGGTGCTCTGCTTTCCAAATGTAATAAATAGTTCCAATGAAAATATTACATTGTTTTACCACAAGCTGGCAAAACCCCCAACACTTCATTCACTCACCCCAAACAAAAATGTTTCTAGAAAGTCATTTCTCTTTTAGTTATAGAACTATACAATTATAACAAATATTCACTAAAAATTTGAGATATTGTCACAAGAAATTAAATGTTATTAAAATTATTAACACAGGGAAGAGAGTATGAACGTACTATATTTATTAATCCATACCTCCTCAATATTTACTTGGTGGGTTTTACTTTTCATGAGTGAATCTGAAGGTTCATGACATACAGTACCTGTATAAACATTTCCATATTAATGAAGGGTTTAGAACATTTCTAGTATTAAGGGTCTGTTATAGTGAAAAGGAAAAATATCATTCAATCCATATATATATTTTTAAGTCTTTATTGAATCTGTTACAATATTGCTTCTGCCTTATGTTTTGGCTTTTTGGCCGCAAGGCATGTGGGATCTTAGCTCCCCGACCAGGATTCGAACCCGCACCCCCTGCATTGGAAGGCAAAGTCTTAACCACCAGACCGCCGGGAAAGTCCCTCAACCCATATTTTAAACTTAACAGGAAGATAGGAATTTGAGCTACAGGACCACTAGCATGTTTTCTAATACTGAGGTCCTATGATATTTATGTGTTCCTTGAGAACTTTATTGGTTATTAAAAATGGCAGCACTTGAAATGATGTCTAGAGATGTAACTAGTATGGATCAAAACGGCTTTGTCTCAAAATGCTGAATTGTAAATGCTATAAAGTATTTTTAACAAAACTTTTAAAATTATGTGAATTTGAAAAGTTCCCTTTCCTTTAGCAGATGTTTCCCCGTTATTCCTCATCCTAGGAGTGAGTTCACCCCAGAATGTGAGATCTGGATGCTGGTGCATGTGGATGATGCATACAGAGTCCTAGTCAAAGGCAATGAAATTCCCAGTCCAGAGAGACCTGGCAAGCAAGGAGGGCACACTATTACCTACCATCTTCACTCCCTCTTATATTCATGCTACTTGATCTACACAACAAAATTTCTAGGTTGGTTTTACCCTAAAATTTTGCTTTTCTTATGCCATTACTTAAACATTTATCATTTTATCCCACTGATAATTATAGTAAAAATAGAAAATTTTAATGATGAGGATTTAACCCCAATTTAAGAGCAAGATCAAAAAACAAATCTTCACATTTTATTATCATGTGGATAAGTTCAAAATCATCAGGAATATCTAGAGAAAAATCAATACATGTATTACATGCAAAATTGATTTTAGCATCTTTTTCAAATATGTTCATATCACTTCTGAGCAAAATATATATGTAGAGAGAAATAAAAGCTGGTGACATAATTAGTATTTTCTTTTATAGTAAATGTATTTTTCAGTAATAAGGATCGAGCTCCAAGTAAGTGAGAATTTCTCACCTTTCCAAAATATCATTTTTGTACTTCTTCATGACATAATTATTGGATAATAATAGCTGATTAAAATAAACTTGGCTGTTTCTATCAAACATAGTTTCATGGGGGTTTTAAGTTTGAAAGCAGTATCTTGAACTTAAGATTATTTTTTATAATATCAATTAAGTTCCTAAAAAACGAACTGATACTCCCTTCAGAATCTAGATAAATCTAACAGAAAATCTGGAACTTTAAACTGAATATTTCCCCCAACAAAAAAAATCTTCCCTTGCTTTAAGGAAACTACTCCCAGACCTAACAATAAAACCCACAATCTCTAAGTTATCAAAGAGAGTCCCACATGGGGACGCATAACTCCTATTCTCGTTCCCTGAGTTCCTTGAATGTTTTCTTCTCTTCAGGAGATACGTTTCCATTAGCTTTGCTGTCATCCCATGATGACCTCGTAGGGCCTCTTGCTTTCATAATTTATCAATACAGCCTGCCCTATTATAGCCAATAGAACACCTGATGCAAGGCTGGATTCTCACAAAGGACCCAGGGAAAACAAAGGAAAATAACCAGCAACTAAACCACTGTGCCATGAAACACTACCTGTTCTGCAGGGTGACTGGCTTCAGTTGCATCATGGCCCCTTCTCTGCCTCAAAGTAGGTGGCTCCATCCTACGACCTGTCACTCAGCTGACTTCCGAGACATCCGTGTTCCTCACAGCTTAGACCTAAGTCGGTAGCCAGAAACTAGCTTCTTCTACTCCTAGAGAGCCTTCCTCTGGGTTTATTTTCTTTTTAATACAACTACTTCATTCCAGGATGAACTAAATCGGAAATAGTCACTCTCTCTATTGAAAAGGCCATGACAGAATAGTAATCACCTCAGTACACCTCGGTGAACCCAACATTCACATAGGAGGCGAGCACAGGAGCAAACAGGGAAGCTGTTTGTTTGGATTTCTCCGTAAACTGCCTTGCTTTGACCACAGGGAGCAATGGATCTATAACAATAGGGAAAAATGACCTAACTACCTGAGTAGAAATCATGAGACAAAATTTTGTGGTAAAGTAGAAATAACAACCAAATGAAGAATCCCATTGTTTTCTACGCCAGAGTCAAATGCTCAGTATCTGTGTGACTTTGAGCAAAAGGATTTTTTAGCTGAAGGTGTCAGTGTCCTCAGTTGTAAAATTCCTATAGTCTTTTTCATATCTATGATTGATGGTCTAATTCTTTAAAGTTAAAGGGACCTAAATAGTTAAACAAATTTTGCTTGATAAGTGTCCATTATATCCTTAAGTGAAAAGGAGGTGGATTCAAATTATAAGACATCATAAAATGTAAGTCTTAAAATTTATTGAATCATCTATTTGATAAATCATAGGTAAAAAGTGGCAGTTTTCCCACATAATTCACTTTATTAAGATTAGGAGTTTCATATACTATTGTATGATTAAAACCAAGTATAAATAGTACAGTGAAGATAATCCTTTTAATGTAAAGACTTTTCTGAGGTATTTAATACAGAATCATGGCTCTGTACCCCAGATCCTGGTTCTGGGTTGAGATCTGTCCCAGCTGGCCAATTACCTTGTTCTAATTAAATTCTTAGCATGATCTGAGTCTGATATTCCCTTGGCTTGCTTTTAATTAATCTTGGCTGTTAAAATCCAAGTGCCTATTCCTCCTTGAATCAGGTCTAAGAACATGTTGAATTATTGACCACTTACTGAATGATATTGATATTATGATAGAGTGGTATTGATTTCCTAAACTGCATTTTCCTTATCTGTAAAATGAAAATGATTACACTCATTAAGCCATTGCTCCATAATTAGTTTCTTTTTTCTCAGAAACACGATGAAGGAGGCAAAGCATAAACTTCTGGTGTCACATGGGCTCTTTTCATTCTCTTGTCATTTTAGCCTAATTTAGGGCTGTGTAAATCAGGAAAGAAACATTCAAGACCACAGCAGGGGGTGATTGGTTTTGTCATCAAAAGGGCCTCAATTAGGTGTCAGCAGATCCCTCCCTCCTTCTAATATTACTGACCATAACATTTGAAACTTTAGTGAGAAAGCGAAACCTAGTTTTGGGTAATATAACTTTTCTTAGAGAGAAGTAGGACTCCCCTTTTAGCTTTCTTCCCCTACAGTGGGTCCGCTTTCTCCTCAGTGAAATCTTTCTTCTGGTTGTTTTCTTCTCTCCAGCCAGTTAAAAACATTTATTGATCCCCTGTTGAGGCAGAGATGTTTATTACCTCTACTCTTGCCTGTGCCCACTTGTTCATCCTAGTCTTCTCCTCTCTCTCAAGATGTCACAATAGCCCTCTTCATGGCAGATTGTATGCCACTATAGAGATTTGTTGTTGTTGTTGTTTTAGTGGGAAATGTCATGGGACTTGTGGAGGGAAGTAGTTATCAGAAGAAATATTTTGACAACCACTATTTAGTCAGTTTGAAAAGCTGAACGGAAAGGCTTATGAATTCAGGTTATCTGCACCATTCCTTTATCTTTTGCTTTATGAATAATTATTGGTATGAGCCATTGGTAATAGGCCTTTATATTGTGTTATTATTTATACTTGCCTAGCAGAAAAAGCCATAGAGCTCATTTGAAAATCAACAAAAATCAACACCAAATTCATAAAATTAAGTGCAGATTATCATCTAATGACAACTCCTTAGATTCTCAGTTTACATGTCATCTCAACATCCAATATCTGATTGGAATGTCATTTGACAAGTAAGGAAATTGAGACCTGGGGAGGGAAAGTGAGGTATCCAAGTTGTCCATCAACAAGTGGCAAAGTACCCCTGCTTCCCATTCTAGTTTTCCTTGAACCGGACAAGGATACCTCTCCATTTGCTGCTGATTCTTGGTGCTGCTAAGATTTTTCTTATTCCTCTAGTTTCTCTTGTCAAAATTTGCAATGGTGGAGAAAAGAAAAGTGAATAAGAAAAATATATTAGTGCAAAATTATGCCAGTGTTAATTATTCTGCATATGCAGATTTTATATCCCTCTGATATGTCTTATTGTAGACTTATAGAATGAAAAGCCAGCCTCAAGTTTAAGTATAATTCCTTAAAAGTGCTCTGTTGACATAGCTGAATAAGCTCAATTTAAGAAAGCAAGTTTACATATGACTGACAAATTCATTTTCACTGTTATAATGTACTCTATTTTTTTCTAGATTAAATAATGTGGAAATTATGTGAACATATGAATGAGTATCAAAATACCAATTTTTTTTTTAAAGAAACATGAGTAGTTTATTATTATTTATTTAGGCTGTGTTTGGCCTTCGTTGCTGCGTGTGGGCTTTCTCTAGTTGCGGCAAGCAGGGGCTACTCTTCGTTGCAGTGCACAGGCTTCTCACTGCGGTGGCTTCTCCTGTTGTGGAGCACGGGCTCTAGGCACCCGGGCTTCAGTAGTTTTGGCACACGGGCTTAGTTGCTCCACAGCACGTGGGATCTTCCTGGACCAGGGATCGAACCCCTGTACCCTGCATTGGCAGGAGGATTCTTAACCACTGTGCCACCAGCGATGTCCCCAAAATACCAATTTTAAAGTAACTGTTAAAATGATGAAATGTAAAATGTGAATAAATTTAAACATGCCTCTTACAGTGAATAAGTGATTTATGAACTGCAACATGGAAACAATGGATGTTCTCTTCCATCATTTATTTTAATGTTTTTTTTTCATGTTACACAAGGTGCTTTGAAACCTTCAAAGAATCCACGCATGGAATTTATCAAATAAAAATTACATTGGGGTCTTTGGGTGACATAGATGTATGGTAAACAGAATGTGTAAGAAGTCACTTAGAACTTATTATGTATAAATGAAACTTAGGAGATCAACACCAACTTATATCTAATGTTTTATTGGGGTAAATGTTTGTCCTTATTCTAGGGATAAAAATAAGCATGGTTACAAAATTTGCACAAACAACTTGAACCAAGAGAACACAGAAAATTGGTATATGGATTAAAGTATCCAAAATAACTTATAACAAATACTTGTAAATGCGTTTATTCACTCACCTTCCGTCCCAAAAAAGAAGTGCTTTAAAACTAATATACACTAGTTTTTTGCCACCAAAAAAAACTCCCAATCAGAGTAGACTTTTTGACGTAGTGATCCTTTTTTCTACAAATTTGTTCTAAGACTGAAAAAAGAAATCTACAGAAAAACAAAAATATTCCTAGTAATAGAGTAGTATAATTTACTAAAAAAATCCCTGAAAACCAAGTTTGTGCCCCCAAATAGAGTAATATACAAATAAGTTAGATCATACCATTAAAAAGAATATTATTCAAACATTGAAATTAACAAATGAAAAAATGATTTTATTTATACATTTTACAATTTAAAAAGTGTTTTGCTTTGTTTTTACAGTATCTCATTTGGTGATTCTTGATATAAGGAAAATGCATATAAAATATTCAAAGTGAAATAATAAATTAAAAAATTATGTATAAACTATGACAATAACCACATAAAACTCTACAGATGGATAAAGATTGGAATACATATATACCTGTGTACATGTATGTAGATAGATAATAGATAGATAGATAGATAGACGGATAGATGCACACATACAGTATATAGTTGAGGGGGCTGTAGATATCATTTTCTTTAATATTAAGATATTTAATTTAAACAAAAACTTGTCCTAAATTTTAAACAGAAGACAAGATGTGATTATTCCTCTTCAATAGATTAAACTAAAGAATATTGTCTTTTTTCATGATAGAATAGAATCCATAAAACATATCTTTTACTATAATTTCCATATGAATGCATAAATTATGAGTTTTTCAATATTTTAATCAACCAAGATGAAATTTAGTCCATGATATTAGTTCATTCCATAAATATATAATTTAAGTGTATTCAAACTTTACTCAGCTTCCAAAAATAACCCTGGAATTCTAACAGTAGCCTGAGTAAAGAGTAGGAATAATGCAAACACATACATTTGTTTACTGACAGTCCAAACAAAGATATAAATAAGTAAAAGAATTTACTGTTTTCCTTAAAGTCTATTGGAGATTGTTGTTTCGAAAATATCACACTTTTATGTTTTTGAGCCTCTAGCTCAGTAATATCTGAAGAGCTTAGTGTGCTACCAATTTTATTTGTGTGGACTTTTTGTTTAAAGAGCAAAACCAATCCCCTTGAAATATAGCCCTGCTCAGCTGAACCTGTTTCTCCTCATGAGCATGTTAGAAATTTTTATTTCAATTTAAACAGGAAAACATATGGCTATGACTTAACTGCTGAAAAGGAAAATCCTCAATGTACGTGAATTTGGTCTTGCTATTTCTCCAGTTCCTCAAATGTTACTTCAGCAAACAAATAAAACATTAGTAGGTGAATGAATCTTAGCCTAAGCCCAAATATTCCTGACTGGCCTCAAGACCTTTGTTCTCAACACTGCTGTTCCCAAGAAGTACATATATTGAGGACCCGAGTCTGCCATTTAATTAAAGGACTGATGTTTGTTTATTTTCTTGTAAACCTGAGTTATCTACCAGCTGGTTCCTAGTTAGATCAGAAAGATATACAGAACACAAACAAAAGTGCAAGTAAGGCCCAAGTAACTTCTGCCATGCAGTCTCTTCCCTAGGCATCCTGCTTACCCCCAAAGAAATTTGTATTGCCCTTACAGTAGAGATCTCTGTAAATATGCCCTAAAGCAAGATCATTTTTTAGAAGACAGTAGATTTTCTTGATTGTATATCCTGTTAGTTCATCATTCCCCTTTTAGGAATAAGTAGTGATTCCAAAACTATGATCATGTATTCATGAGTGTATATCATGGTACTTAGATTTGTACCATGTCCATTCTCTCAGTATGTACACGCAGATACACATCTGGCATTTTCCCTATCTCCCTTTTTTCTATTCTAAAAACCGGTGAAACCAACAACTCTATATTTTCCATATATTATAGTAGTGCAGCATCTACTTTTTTTATCTGTACCCATGAAGATTTTTAATGCAGATGGTGAGAGAAATGGTAACTACAGCTCTAAAGACTGAATGTTTCCACTTGCAGAGGTTATAAGCATGGGTGAGTTAGTTTTGAAATGTTTTTTTCAAAAATGATTCCCAAACATTGTGAACTAGAGTTACTGGTTTCTTTTTTTTCTTTCTTCCCTTCTTTCTTTTTACTACATGGTAGTAATGGCCATTGCAGAATATTTAGAAAATAGAAAAAAGATCAAAAATAAAATTTTTATGATACCAAGAGATAAAAGCTATTAAATAGTAATGCATATTTTTCAGATTTTCTATAATATTAAATATTTATTACAAATTCAGATAACTTTGCACACACTGTTTTCTAATATGCTTTACTCTATAAATGTATCATAAAGTAATATCTTAAAAATTCTAACCTAGTGTTCTGAATCAGTCATTATTTTACCATGGCATATTAATGTTTCTTAATTTACTTAAGATACATTAAGAGGCATTGACACTGATGTTTTGAAGGTTTTACCGTCAAGGACCCACTGGTGGGAAACACGAGCGCCTATGTTCCAGAGGGTCCCAGGCTTCCAAGAGGAGCCCTTACTGAAGGACTCTGGTGGAACAGCAGCTGAGGCTGTAATCACCAGCCCAGGCTGCCAGGTGGCTGAAAGCTCTTCCTCAGACTACCTGACTATAATGTCCTGTCACACTGTAAGGGGGTGACAATTATACTGCAAGACTGTATTTTTTATGAAAATTCCAAATATCTCCGATGATCCTGATGGTACATTTTAAAGTGACTTTAAGTGCCCAGAAATTCTTTTCCCTGTGTTCACAAAAGGATAATCTTCAGATTTTTTCCCTCTTTATTCATACTCCTAAGTTGTTTTTTTTTTTTTCTAAATCCACTTGAATGTATTTAAGAAAGCTTTCAGTAAAGTCAGGACAGTGGTTTTTCACATCATAGAGTAGAAAAGGCATTAATAACAGCATCTTTTTGCCTCCAGGGAAAAAAATTGCCGTTCAGTATGAAACAAAATTATGTTTAAAAATACAGTAAATTTTTACTGCTCAGGAAGTGTTCGATTTCATGTGTTTGACTGTATAAAGATTAAGAGACTTGACATACATATCTTTCAGCATCCACACAAAATGATTGAAATGCTAAAAGCTTACACATTTCAGATTACTTTACATTTTCCCCTAAATGACCTTCAATATTTTAACAGTATTTGCTCTCCGTAGCTAATAGTTATTATCATGTGGAGTTCTTTCTAAGGCCTGAGAAAAAGAAGTAAATCGAAGGGAGCAGCAGGGAAAAATGTGTTAGAAAAATATTTTTTTCTCATTATATTAAAAACTAGAAACGACTCCATCCCACACATCTGTGAGCCCAGTTCCACCCTAAATGGAAAGATTCTAAGGTTTTCAGGCCAGACCCATATCTGTGTAAAGTTAAACACTGCCACTAGGACACATCAGGAAGATATCGTCACTGGGCAGCGGAGCAAGAACCAAATAGAAAACCAGACCATCTTATTTCCTTTCTTCACCCATTGCAAATATTGGCCCATGCTTCGAAATGCTTTCCTCATACATTTAAACTTTAAAACAAATTTCTTTTCAATACATGATTTGAAATCAGGATCTCAAAATGAAGTTTCTGAGACAAAGAAAGGGAGGATGCAATATGTTCTTCTGTTTTTCTGCTGTGGCATTACACTCAGGCAAACACTAGCTGAAGTGTTTGAAAAACAAAATGCTTTAATGGGACAGTATAACAATTGGAAGAAAGTGCCCAAAACTATGTTTTCTTTATCATTATTTTTGACTTGAAAGATAATTGAAAGCTTTGTCAGTAGATTTTTGTTTCGTTGAAAGATCACTACAATAGTTTCTAAATTTAAAAAAAATAATAGTAATTCTGTCTGTGATTGTGTTTTCATCCTTCAGAAATAAAATGGGTTTGGGAATGAGAAAAAACAGCTATTCACATCTGTCATCATAGGCTTCCCAATAGAGTAACTCTTTTTTTTTTTTAACTTGCTCTTTAGTTAAATATGATGCCATAGAACAAGGGCGTTGTAGTGAGTGTCAAAATGCATATTCTAAGCAAAGGTAGCAATGAAATGAATACTCAGTAGCTGAAGGCCCCTTACCTTCTTTTATGTGGGTTGATTGGCTGTTTAGGATGATATTAGTGCTTTTGTTTTTTATTCGGAATTTAACTTGAGAAATTGTGATTAAAGTTCCAGCTTTTATTCTTTTTCTCTGCTATTTATTTTGACTTATTACTAATTTAGTCAGTGGCCCAGTTATAGTTCTCTCTCTAATGAAAATATCTAAAACAAAGTGATTCTAGCTGCAAGACTTTGAAATTTATAGTTTTCTTTTTAAGGCTAAATTTGGGGAGGATGAGAAGGCTGGTTTTATGAAGTGCTTTTGGATGGTGCACTTTGCAGATGGGAGTGCTAAAAGCAGAGTCAAGGTATAATCAGCCAGAGGCATTCTCAGAGAAGATTGTAAAAATATGGAAAAGGGAGATTGAAGGCAGGAACAATTACCCTACATGAAGGATTTGGTATGAATTGCCCTGCTGGCTTGCAGATACAATTTCAAGTTTTCTCATATAGCAGGCAATGCCATTTAAAAAGGGGAGAACAGAAACATAGACCATGTAGGGCTGCAGTTTAAACTCTGCTTCCAGCTTTCCAGTAAAACTCATAGAAAGGACCTGGCATTTTATTAACATCCTCAGACTCAGGGAACTGAAAATTATGACTCCACTACAGTACTCCAAACTGTAGTTGAAAAAAATGGCTTTTCTGCATTTAATAGTAAGAGATTGCCTTGTGGGCATTCATAAGGATCTGTTAATTTAAGCAAATTAAAATGATACAGATGGGACTTCCCTGGTGGCGCAGTGGTTGAGAGTCTGCCTGCCAATGCAGGGGACGCGGGTTCGTGCCCCAGTCCGGGAGGATCCCGCATGCCACGGAGCGACTGGGCCCGTGAGCCATGGCCGCTGAGCCTGTGCGTCCAGAGCCTGTGCTCCGCAACGGGAGAGGCCACAGCAGGGAGAGGCCCGAGTACCGTAAAAAAAAAAAAAAAAAAAAAAAAGATACAGATGAAGCGGTTTGCAGGGCAGAAATTGAGGCACAGATGTGGAGAACAAACATATGGACACCAAGTGGGGAGAGTGGCGGGGTAGGGGTGGATTGGATGAATTGGGAGATTGGGATTGACATATATACACTAATATGTATAAAATAGATAACTAGTAAGAACCTGCTGTATAAAAAATAAATAAAATTCAAAAAATAAAATAAAATAAAGTGGTATTCTACTATACAGAAAGACCTCTAAATTCACATCTTCAGCTTAAAGACAGGCAAGACACAATTAAGAAAAAGGAATTATAGGCACATATTAACAAAAATTGTATTTTTTCTCTGTATCCTACAATGACTTCATTGTTAAAAAAATCAAAACTTGTTTTTCTAAACATTTCTCTGCTCTTTATAAAAGTTAATTTGCCTAGCAGGTACTCTCAAGGTTTTGTGGTAATTTGCATTCTTGCCTTCCCTACCCCTGCTATTTAAAAACCAAACTTTCTTTTCTTCTTCTGAGAAAGTTATAAATCAACAGATTTCCTCCAAATATAGGACTCTAGGCCATGCAGACGTTGGTTGTAATTCCAGCTCCACCACTCAGCAGTAACAGTGTGCAGGCAAATTATTCTCATTGATAAATGGGAATAACAACAACTACCTCATGGCATTACTATGAGGATTAACTGAGATAACATTCATGAAGCTCCCAGCCCTGTGTGTCTCACAAGACAGGTGTTCATATACTTATTTCCTTTCCTGTTCCCCATTGGTGTCCTTCCTTACACTGCCTCAACCTAATCTCTAAATAATGCATACATTATGGTAGGAACATTAGCATGAATACCTTAATGCATTTGTTACTGAGTTAACTCAGCAGTGAACTTGGCATTCCATCCCCAACCTTTCCCCTTCATTAATCCCCTTGGGCAACCCCTCCAACATAGGAGTACACCCAGGACACGAGGAACCATGAAACCATCCAGGCACGTGAGCATCTTCTACCACGCTTTCAGCTGGTCTTGTTCTGCCTCAAAGACCAGACAGAGCTCATGTTTTTCACAATTAACTGACTCTGGCCATGTGGTCGCTACCATCAAGATCTGCCACCAGGACAGCAATAAAATCTTGAACTCTATTTATAGCCCACTTGAAACACTCTCCCATGAAACCTGAGGAGTCCTCCTTGAGAGCACAGAAAGTAATTCACTAGTCCCAGCACCAAACTAGGGCAATCCAAGGGCGGAAAATGCAGTAAGTACATTTTTTTCCCAGCCCTCTATAGTTTACAAAGCATCTGCTCCTACACATTGTCCCATTTCATCCTCATTCTGACCCAGGAAGGAGCCCCAAAGCAGATGTTGGCAACAAATCCCCATTTTATAGATTACAAAACTGATGCCTAGGAGGTTAGATAAGTTGTTCATTTTACATGGTTGGAGAAGGAGGGGAAAGGAAGGTGGCTAAAGAGTAAGAATAATTTCCTGTTAATGCAATCAATCTAAACTTCAGGGCATAATTGTTTACCTCTAAGAAAAAAATACACAACAAAGAGAAATAATGTTTCATAATGTTCTGGTAAGCTTAAACATTATTTCTTCTCCACTTCTGATAGGAAAACCAAAATATGAGAAATAAAAACCTAGAGAGACTTTACAGGGAGACATTTATAAACATGTTTGTATCTGTCTAGAACATCTACATGCAGAATGATTATATTTTAGACAAGAAACGCCTTCTTGAAACCTCTCCAAATTAAAATATACATCAGTCAAGACTAATCTTGAAAAAGATGGTAGGAATTTTTATGAGAAATCTTAATTGATTTTGCCAGTCATCTCTGAAATAAATACATCTTTACTGTCTTTTTAATATTGGGGGGTTTGCATAATTGAAGTATGTGCCCAAAAAGCAAGACTTCATTAATATGAATTAGTTTATGGACCAGAAATGATTTTGTTCTTAAAAGAATTATTTAATTTTGGCAAATACTTTAGTTTTCTAAGAGCTTTCTCTAAGCGGTGTTACCTGGAAAGGGTTTTCAGAAACTTTTTGGCTTGAAAAGGATGCCTGAGCAATTAGAATAGCCACACTGAAGTCTGTTTGTGCGTGTGTGTATGTCTGTATGTGTATGTGTATGTGTGTGTGTGTGTGTGTGTGTGTGTGTGTGTGAGAAAGAGAGAGAGAGAGAAAGAAAAAGAGAGAGAGAGAGAGACATTATTGCTTCAAGAGGGCCTCTGCGTTAGCAGGTTGGCTCCGAGCCATTTGAGGATTCTCAGATTTACTGCTTCTCTGACTATTGCTGCAGCTCTGATTTATGGATTTCAGAATCTTGTGAAAGGCAAGGTGTCTGAAGTTTAGAGTCTTTCCTTGATGGCCCCTCCTCTTCCCCATTCACTCCTTTTGCCGCTGTTCACCTTGTAGTGACCTTGCAGGACTCAGCATTTTTACCTGAGCTCAGTAGCCGGGAGCCCACTAGTGTTGGGACGAGGGCAGCAGTTTCCATTCCTGGGTGATGGAGTCATGGGAGAAACCGCAGCGAACCAACAGAGAGTAGGACCTGAGCGGGCGAGCCAGGCTGGACTGTGCTTTAAGCGGCTCAGGACAGAGCAGCTGCTCGCTCTCCCAGCCTGCAAGTGCAGCCTGCATTTGTCACTGACCACTGAAGTGTGTGTTTGTGCAAGGTGAGAGCTGGGTGCTTTTTTGTTAATTTGGAGACAAATCGCCAGGTATTGCTGTTGATTGTTTTTGATAATTTGGGGGTGTTTATATCACCACAAATTCAGGACCTAGACTGTGTGTGGTTTTATTTATACCCTTGTTTTTTGTCATGATCCATTATTGAGCGCTGCACGGTGTCCAAATTATGGCAACAGATTGGATGTACTGCTGTTCTTACACTGAAATGTGATCAGTTTGGTGCAGTTTTCTTGGATTCTTTCATTGATTGCTGCTGCCAAATGATGGAGCTGTTCATATAAAGGATTCCAGTGCTGATTTGAAAGCATGTGAAAACAGCTTCAGATATAAATCTGAATTGCTATTTTTTGGAGTACTTGCTGTGGTGTATTCTTTGCTTCACTCATATTTTAGTGGTTGAAACTTTGGAGACAGCAGAGTGCCTTAGGGCCTAATCTGGTGATAAAAGTAACATGGGAGTTTTCCGTGTTTTTGCTTGTCAAAATGAAGACTTATGCTTGGCCAGTGGGGTGTGTGTGTGTGTGTGTGTGTGTGTGTGTGTGTGTGTGTGTGTGTG